>NW_027044789.1:0-32000 GCF_964019385.1 Sycon ciliatum | reverse complement strand
ATACCACGCTCCTTCATTGGTATGTTCTGGACAACAGCCACTATGTTTATTCATTTATTGAACTCAATCATACGCAAGCAACGCTAACATGGGGAGCAACCCCAGAGATGAGGGTGATACCCAGCCATAGCAAAATGCCCTGGGTAGTCTGATCAATGCTGCTGTGGGTAGTCTGATCAATGCCCTGGGTAGTCTGATCAATGCCCTGGGTAGTCTGATCAATGCCCTGGGTAGTCTGATCAATGCTGCTGTGGGTAGTCTGATCAATGCTGCTGTGGGTAGTCTGATCAATGCTGCTGTGGGTAGTCTGATCAATGCTGCTGTGGGTAGTCTGATCAATGCCCTGGGTAGTCTGATCAATGCTGCTGTGGGTAGTCTGATCAATGCTGCTGTGGGTAGTCTGATCAATGCTGCTGTGGGTAGTCTGATCAATGCTGCTGTGGGTAGTCTGATCAATGCTGCTGTGGGTAGTCTGATCAATGCTGCTGTGGGTAGTCTGATCAATGCTGCTGTGGGTAGTCTGATCAATGCTGCTGTGGGTAGTCTGATCAATGCTGCTGTGGGTAGTCTGATCAATGCCCTGGGTAGTCTGATCAATGCTGCTGTGGGTAGTCTGATCAATGCTGCTGTGGGTAGTCTGATCAATGCTGCTGTGGGTAGTCTGATCAATGCTGCTGTGGGTAGTCTGATCAATGCTGCTGTGGGTAGTCTGATCAATGCTGCTGTGGGTAGTCTGATCAATGCCCTGGGTAGTCTGATCAATGATCAATGCTGCTGTGGGTAGTCTGATCAATGCTGCTGTGGGTAGTCTGATCAATGCCCTGGGTAGTCTGATCAATGATCAATGCTGCTGTGGGTAGTCTGATCAATGCTGCTGTCAACTGCCTGTAACTGTAACAGTGGAACTCTGACAAGACGTACTACACCCCATGGGGAACAGGAAAGTGCACTTAGTATCCCATGTACAGGGTGCTGGGAAAGTGTTGTTGATCCCCCCCCCCCCCATGCATACCCATAAAGTGTGCTGCAACATGCATGTACCACTGTAGGGGAAAATCCCTGTTGCCAAGGACAAGATGGACCCTGACCATGTACTCTGATCCCAGCATACTTCAGTATGGAGGAGTACACCGGTGACCTGGATAATGTTCCTACTAAGCAAGTGTACTACGTCTTTCAGAGTACTTACTAAGAGTTCCGTTGTACCACGAACCAAAGCCCAAGCGCATAAAAATGAAGACTAGTGCAACAATAACTAGCAAAGTCGCTTGCTCTTTTCTTTTCATCTCTCTCTCTCTCTCTCTCCTTCTCCAGGGTCCGACGTAGTAGAATGGTTGTTCACCAACATTGAGGGCTTAAAGGAAAGGCGGCAAGCTCGCAAGTATGCCAGCAGCATGCTACGAGTAAGGGTTCCATTTGTGTTCCATTTGTGTTCCTTTGTGTTCCTTTTGTGTTTAATTTTGCGTTCAATTTGTGTTGAGAGAGTGCATGCATGGTACGACATGCAATGCCGGAAATGACCACAGTCATGCTAGAAATCAGATGCAATGGCTTAGTAAGAATACAAAGGCCTGGTTTAAATAATTATCAGACTAACTCTCACTCGAAAGCAAGAGCTTTTTTGTTTACGATTCTTACAAACTAATTGTGGCACCGTGTGTATTAGTACTTGGCGGGCACAGAGTCCACAGAGTCCACCCGTACTGGTACAGTAGCAAAAGCAGTGTGTGCACCCGTACTGGTACAGTAGCAAAAGCAGTGTGTGCACCCGTACTGGTACAGTAGCAAAACTGCAGTGTGTGACTGATTCGTTTTAGTGGTGATTTGCTATTAGCCAATGCAGCAGGCTGCATGGCCTTTCTTGTTGTCAATGTCACCGACATCATTGCTGTCTTCGTGTTGTCGTTGCTGCTAGGCTGGGCATATCCGACACACCGTCAACAAGATCACGTTCAGTGAGCAATGCTACTACATCTTCTCAGCAGAAATCATCAAAGGTGAGTGAGGAAGCGAGACGGACAGATTCACTGAATACTTGCAGCTACGCCTAATCTGAGCGATTTTGGGAGTGGATTGTTTTCGCCACTTGGCTTTCTATGATGAAAGCATGAAGCTGCGCAAAGTCCTGCTCTTTTCTTGCTTACATGCACTTTGGTCACACCAAGAAAGGTAAGGAATGGCCTGCCTGAACGAATAGTGCGCAGCTATATTCTCTGTGTGGCCAGAGGAGTGGTTATGCCCGCAAGGGCAGTCACAGCAGGTTTTACATACATGCATGAAATCTGTACACTGACGTCCTGTTCGCTTGTTTGGGTCATTGTTTAACTGATGCAGACTTCCCACACTTGCAAGTGCAGTCCAGCAAGAACGGCAAGAACGGCAACATCAAAGTGGCCGGATCGGATCGTCCCGTAGGTCCCTGGACGCCACTGAGTTACACCATCGCCGGCCCGAGAGCAATGGGCATGATGACGGACAGCAGCAGCGGCGGAGGCGCCAACTCTGAGCGCATGCACCAGTACCTACGCCCGTACGACAGCATGTCCATGTCGACGCTGGCCTCGCTGCACCGCAACGCCGCCGCCGAGACCTCCAGCCTGGACAGCCATGTGATGGCGGGACACGGCCATGCACACTCCCCCGGCGGCGGCCACGGCACACTGGAACAGCACAGTCCCAACGGCAGCGTGACCAGCGTCGACAGCAGCGCCAGCACCATCACCAGCGCCAGCCGCGTGGCCGCCAACCAGTATCGCAAGATCAGACGCCACTTCGACGCCATGTCCGTCAGCAGCAGCAACAACCTGTCGGACAAGGAGAAGGAGCGCTTGTCGCGCATCGCCAGCAAGCTGCGTCGCGGCAGCATGTCCAGTCTCAACACGCTATCCAGTGCTGTCCCTCTATCACCCGCCAGTGGCATGACTGCACAGCAGAATGGCAAGCAAATGGTAGACACCGACATGACCAGCATGTCGCATTCCGCTGATGTGCAGTCGCCGCATTCCAAATCGCCGCATTCCAAGTCGCCGCATTCCAAGTCGCCGCATCCCAAATCGCCATCGCCGCTTCTCACCAACAGAAGGAATGGCAAGAATGTGGACAATGTGTCCTTGGCGGCCAGTGACATTTCTCCACATCAGCAGCAGCATCAGCAACAAGCCGGACTTCAAATCCAGTTGCCTGCACACTTGGCTGTCAGCCAGCAGAGCTTCCGCCAGGCCATGAAGCAGCCGCACAACCAATTCTACATGGATGTCATGTACATTTAAAATAGATAAACGGAGGAGAGAGGACGCTTAGCTGGCGAGAAAGAATGTGTAACGTTGAAACTAAACTATAGTGGTATATCTAATATTTTTTTACCAAACCTAAATGGATGTACATAATAAATTAATAATACTAAATGGGTTATATACAAAGTACAAGCAAGTAAGTATAAATAATGCCAATGCGACAGTGCAAATTGATAAGTTGCTTGTAGAGGAATTTTTTAGGCAAATGTTGAAGAAGAATATACAACAATACAATATTTATAGCATAAGTGCTGCATTTCAAAACTGTTTCATGAGCTGCTGGTTTCTGCCCGTCCCTAGATAATATCTGGTCGGAGTGGCATGCACATGTTGTAGTGAGCCTGCAGAAAATAACAAAAAAAGAATAATTTATAGCTATGGGGGGCACGCAGGCTTATTCAGCTGAATGAGGGGACCCAGGCATGCGGGCATGTGTGTGTGTCAGGGTTTTTCCCAATGCTGCAGGATGCAGCTTGCCAATCTGCCTGCCTTACACACGCCATCTTCAAGAGGTCTCTTCGCTGCAAATTACAATATGTCAATCAAATTTTTCGGCCAGGAGCCATCATCAGGATACAAATCTGCCCATAAAACAATGATGCTTTGGCCCCCATATATCTTCCTTGTCCTGTATGGGAATTTGCCTTTAGTTGTATCCAATCATTTTCTCCAGTACTCGGAGGCTCACCACTGCAGCCAAACAATCGTCTCTCCATCACCTTCACAAGCACGGTCGTTCACTGCAAGGTGTTGGAGAGATGATTGTGTCCAATCACCTGGTGAAAATAAATCAAATTTCAAAAGTATCAATCAAAAACCAGCACAGCTGAAGTAAGCGTGGAGCTAAATGTGCTTGTTTTTCAACAACAAAATTTCGAATTGCTCTCTGGTCTCTGGTAGACTTACCTGTTTGTCCCAGAAGGAATTGCTCTTCCAGCCGCACCAACCCTAAGAGCAAACACGGTGCCAAAATGCCACACAGCATGCGCGTGTAACAACAGAAGACAGGGAGGGTTAACTGTTACATCCAAAATGCTACTGCTATATGTACAGCTGATGCACAACTCTGCTGTGTACAGATGATGCACAACCCTGCAGCTTGTCGTAAAGTACACCTCTACCCGCACGTCTCCCTATCCAGAAGTATACTCAACGCCAAAGCAGTGTAAATGCATGGAAAATGACACCAAGAGCCAACAGGTTCAGGTACATGTACCAATAAAGTAACAGCTCTTTCGCAGTCCGCAGTATGTGACGTGTGTATACACACGCACACATTCTGTTGCTTACCTTGGCATGAATAATACCAATGTCTTCACCGCCAGTGTAATGTGGATCAAGAATCAAGTACCTACAGGTAACAGCAGCAACGCAAAGAAATAACGTGGAATGCGTATTGGGAATTTCCCCTTCCAAATTTGGTGGCTGTACGCAGCAGATCTGTACGCATTTTCCTTGAATGCACCACAATGTAGAGAGCCTCATCTCCACATAGAAATCCGGATCCAAAACACGGAAGCGGTAGACTCTAATCCAGACACCTGCTATTTACGTTATTTCTCTAAGTTTCAGGCGAAGCAGAAGCTTACATACGACGTTCACCTTGAATGTACAGTACCCCGGCTATATACTATATAGTGCAGATTTTATGGCCTTGTGAGATATTTAATACCGAAATTTCACTATCGGATACAGTGAGCATACAGTAGCTCCACTGGAACACCATGGCTACGTGGCCATACACTCACACGTTTACTGCAAGAGTTGAATCTCAAATGGGGCACAAAGTCTAACATTTCAACGAGAAAGAATCCATCGTTAACTCAAGAAACGTTACACGAATGTTATTCCTTCTCTCTTCTGTACTAGAGAAACAGAAGACAGGTGTGTGATGGCAGGGTTGTTCAACTTTGTGCCCGCCAAGTGGGGATTTTTTGCAAATCGTTTTAAACTTTAGACTCGTCACACTTTCAACTCTTACAGTATCTGAGGCAGTCCAGGACACGACACTGCACGTAACTTTTAAATGTCCGAACCTCTGAATCACAGACATTTCAATGGAGAGGGGCTGGAGATCTGGCATAGAACATCACTATTTCCACAACAATCGGGAAAGGAGCACTCGTCTACAGGGTGCCCGATAGACTGAGGTGCCAGTAACTTTGAGGTCCGGATAAGAGCGGTATGAGTGTACATGTACATGTACATGACCAGAACATTCTCGTTCACCCGTGACACCACTCCAAAATGAAAGCGAACACGTCACCTTACTACTCCCTTACCGTACATCACCGGTGCGGTCGTTGAAGTCAATTCCGATAATCGTATGGGCAAGTGTTCCACCACCTAGCACCACAGTTAGAACGCAAACAACACAAACACTCAAATGACATGCACGTACAAGCCTGAACGCCTGGGTAACACAAGCAGAAAGTTACTTCCAAACAGCTCGGGTGCAGGAGGCCATAAACAAACGAGACACGCCAAGAAAATCCTCGTGTACATGTATAACCTGCTATTCGTTATTTTATTTATTTATTTCTGCACCTCGTAGCATGTCACTATCTAGACCATTCGAAAAGAAGAGGTTTCCTGGCTGGGTGTAACATGACCAGATGACCCGGAGTTAACCTGCGCCCACAGATGAGGCAAGACACTACACTGAATGAAGATCCATCTGGAGTATAGTAAAACCCCTGATAGGACATACCCGCATGGGGAACAGGATAGTGTAGTTCTTATCCCAACATACTTCAAACGGAGCTTGACTCAGGAGAATGAAGTTGAAGACACCACTGCACTGGTGGTGGTGGTGAGAAGGAGAGCTCTGTGCCAGAACTTTGCAGCTTAGAGAGCGTGTGTGGGCAGGCGTGTGTTTACCGCCATATTGCCAGGTGTGTCTTTACCACCATATTTATCAAACATGCTTCATTATTGGACGATACACTCATTCGACGACTCCCCCGCCATCTTTGTCACACTTGCCAACCAACACCTAGGGTTCCCTGCAAGAAGGCAATAGCCTGTTTGGACTACCCGTGTAAAATAAAAATAATACTACTAGCACTACACCCATTGGCCCGGACAATGTACGTACTAAGCAAGTGTATGTCTTATCAGAGTATGTACTATATTGTAGGTGAGTTGCACTGTATGTTCTACTCTGGTGTTTGCCTGACCAGTAGGGGTACGTACCGATCATGATGGGAGTGCCCTGCTGCCGAAGGTGCATGGCGATTTCACGAGCATGACTCGCCATACTGGCACCATTCATCACAAACAAGATACGCGACTCCACCTGTGCAGGGCAGTAGGGCCAACACGAAGAAGAGCAGACGTAACATAACAGCTAAGCCAACGATTCTCACATTGACTTATTCTGTATCCGTGTGTATGGCCTACAGTCCACATTGGGAGTAACGACCCTCGACCGGGCATGAGAAAAGGGTTGTTATTGACGATTTGATGTACCAAGGTTGTTATTGACGATTTGATGTACCAAGGTTGTTATTGACGATTTGATGTACCAAGGTTGTTATTGACGATTTGATGTACCAAGGTTGTTATTGACGATTTGATGTACCAAGGTTGTTATTCACAAGGTCGACTGTACATAACCAAGTAGGGTACTCCACGGCTCGAAGAGTGCTCCATGCTCTGATGCACAGCTTTCTCACGCACTCACACGGTAAAGACATGCAAACTCTGTTGCAGCTTCCTATCTTCTTTTTTTTTTACTGTGTGTGGTACAAGTAGACGAAAGAAGGGCAGCAGTGCGGGAAAGTCAAATAGAAAATTGAATTAAAGTCAACGTTTCACCACAACGGGCATTGCGAAGTGTTTCCTACACTAGTATACTGGATGAAGCTAGTCTGACAACAGCACATCCACAACAAAAAGCAGAAACAAGACAGATGAACAAGACAACGCATACTCTACACGGATGTGTTGTAGTGTGTGCTGGAGACAGTGAAGAGGGATGAAGAAGGCCACGCATATTCTACATGGATGTATGGGTTGCTTCTCATACTTCACAGTTGTTGTTACAGTCGTCCCTCTCTAATCCGGCACTTTATAATCCAGCACCCTCGATAAACCAGCACAATTTTCAGTAGCCTAAATGTCCTCTTCATGCACATTGCAGCAGTAAATCTGATTTGTTAATCCAGCACCCTCCCTAATCCAGCAGATTTTCGTGGCACAAATGGTGCCGGATTATAGAGGGACCACTGTATATCAATACACGACGACTGAGACAGCTTTACTTTCACATACTCCCTGATGAAGCTCTAAGAGCGAAAATTAGGAGATTGTAACAATTGAAATTGCACTGTAAGATAGTGGTGGTGGTGGTGGTGGCGGCGGCGGCGGCGGTGGTGGTGGTAGTGAAGGTGATAACTTGAAGAGATGATGTATGGAAGTGTGTTGAAGACTGATGAAGAAGGCCACGCATATTCTACAATAACATGGATCTATTGAAATGCAATGGGGACACTACGCACCTGCATTAGCTGGTTGAGCACAGTCTGGACTTCAATTGAACCGATCCACTGCCGGCTGCCTACAAACTTGGGTGGCTTATCTTCAACATCAACCAAGGCCTGCAAGCAAGACACATGCCACACCACAACGCACTTCCAATGTTAAATGTTAAGAGGTACAGCGCACTGAGCAGCTAACACCATTCATTCGCCTTGCTCTAACATGCTGCAAAGCAAATTAAACGATATTCCAACATCGTATGTTCATGAAATGAATAACTTCGTAACATGTCTCGGAGAGCACAGATGAACGTAATTTAGTTATTGAGCGAAGACACTTGAACAGTTTTAGTTACGTAAAAAAAGTACTTCCCCGCACGCCATAGAGCTAGAGTACATGCTCGGGTTGGCACTGGGGTTTTGCTTTATGGATAGAAAGTGGACATGAGTAGAGATAGATAGGTTGATAGATAGATGGAGAGAGAGAGAGAGAGAGAGAGAGAGAGAGAGAGAGAGAGAGAGAGAGAGAGAGAGAGAGAGAGAGAGAGAGAGAGAGAGAGAGAGAGAGAGAGAGAGAGGTGAGAGAGAGAGAGAGAGAGAGAGAGAGAGAGAGAGAGAGAGAGAGAGAGAGAGAGAGAGAGAGAGAGAGAGAGAGAGAGAGAGAGAGAGAGAGGTGAGAGAGAGGGCATGGGCGTAGGAACCGGTCCGGCAGGCCCGGCGGTCGCCGGACCAATAATTTTCGAATTTTTTATTTTATTTTATTTTTTACATTTCAACCTTGTTGATGGCTTGTCGACTCTTGTACAGGTACCATGTTTTTCATCGACAATGCGGTGTATCATCAGCATGCATATTCTTATTTTCTCATATTATTCTGTAGCATTAAAATATGGCCTTTTAGGCCCAATTTTCAAAAAAATCTCGGGGGAGGACCCCCCTCTCACAATTCCGCCGCACCAATATTAAACTGCTTCCTACGCCCCTGGAGGGGGGGGGGGGGGGGGAATGTCACATGTGTACACTGACCTGTTGAATGTCACGGTGTGATGGGACATCTAAGCCGGTGTATCCCTGTAACTTGAACCAAGACCAGAGTGTCTGCAGGGACCGGTACGCACAGCCCCAGCCCTGGTGCAGCAGCAAAATAAGGCACACAGGAAACAAGGAGAGAGAGAGAGAGAGAGAGAGAGAGAGAGAGAGAGAGAGAGAGAGAGAGAGAGAGAGAGAGAGAGAGAGAGAGAGAGAGAGAGAGAGAGAGAGAGAGAAAGAGAGAGAGAGAAAGTTACTTGAAGTACATTTATAAAGACAGGTAAGTCTAACAAATGAGGACTGAGACCTCTTGTCACCATTAGCTGAACGCTTTTATTTTCCTTCTATTCCTTAAACGGAGATGATTGATCCGATGAGGATCAACATTCAATTGCTTAGGCCCAAGCAACTGAATCTTCCCGATCAGTGATGTAAATATACAGGAAAGCTGTTGCATTGTTTGACTAGGCGTGTACTGTATAGCAGCGCCTCCTGTATTTCCCTGAATATAAGTCACACATTTTACAATTACCTTCAAGTTCAAGGGCAAAGAAGGGGGTGCGACTTACAATCGAGTGTGACTTCCTACTTATGTCAATGTATTGAAACAATTAGGCACAGACATAAAAATGGGGGGTGCGACTTGCAATCAAGTGCGGCTTATTATCAGGGAATACGGTACATAGGCCAGAGTTGCACTCACATCGTCGTTAAATCTATCCTGCATGTAATGGTGATACGCATAGACACCCTGCACCAGTGAGACCTCGCCGCCGCTGTCTGTACATAAACAGGCAGCAGTAGCAGCAGCAGCAGCAAAGCAACAGTAGCACAGGAAAAAGACACTCGGATGTTGAGCCAATAATAAAATGTAATGTAGAAAGGAAAGGGACAATGGATACAAGTTAAGAGTAACCGTTACTCCGTTAGGTCGTCGAATGTCTCAGTACTCTGCCAGTTTTGTGCCTAGTTATTGCACTTTCTGACTGCATTATAGTATCTAGTTTGTAGTTACAGCGGTGGACAGTTACTCTTGACTTGTATCCATATATCCCTTTCCTTTCTACAGGAAAAGAGCTCACAATAAACATACAATCACTTATTTCATTTCTAGAACGCAACCCTATACTGTAAATTAACTACCAGTACCTGGTACATGTACTTTGAAGTAGTATTTGTAGTGTAGTGTATAGTGATTGCCTCAGCATTGGCTCTCTCCGTACTGTCTCTCCGTACTGTCTCTCCGTACTGTCTCTCCGTACTGTCTCTCTCTCTCTCTCTCTCTCCCTCTCTCTCTCCCTCTCCCTCTCCTCTCCCTCTCCCTCTCCCTCTCCCTCTCCCTCTCCCTCTCCCTCTCCCTCTCCCTCTCCCTCTCCCTCTCCCTCTCCCTCTCCCTCTCCCTCTCCCTCTCCCTCTCCCTCTCCTCTCTCTCTCTCTCTCTCTCTCTCTCTCTCTCTCTCTCTCTCTCTCTCTCTCTCTCTCTCTCTCTCTCTCTCTCTCTCTCTCTCTCTCTCTCTCTCTCTCTCTCTTATCCGTATTATACACGCGCATGCTCAATGTAAATAAATCGGTCCTTGTATTGTCCCACAGTGGACTCCCACGTGTCTTGTAGGCAGAGCACAATAGTATTCACACTCGATCATGCTCATAATTCATCTTATTAACAAACTCGTGTGAGGTGGTGCCTTTGCTGTTTGCGTTATGCAGAGCTCGCTGACTTGTCAGTTTGAGCACTCTAGCAAAGTACGTTCGGGCCTGGTTTAAATCTGGCTTTGGAAAATTCATTTTTCATTGCTATCAGGCTCGGCCTCATTTTCTCTGTGCTGCACTGATGAGTCCACAAAGGACAAAACAGTTCTGTCCGCAGATTGAGTATTAGCAAACATACAAAGGATCCTTTTTGCAAGCATGTTAAGCTTCGCAAGATACAACTTGACTTGACCACGTACCTGTGCATGTGTGCATGGCTGATCTATCATGTGCATAATGTCGCGTATTGTAAGCCAAAGCTTATTCCTGTAGGCCGATGTCAGCGCTAGGCCTCTACTCAAGTCGGACTTCCATTCGAAGTAGGTCAATACTAAAATCAGGCTGATGGGCTGCCAGTGCATCTTGAAAATCAGGCTCGTGTTCAAAGCAGGTTTCTGTACGACACAGGCTTTAATACAAGACACTATAGTATACCGAATCAGTCCACCAGTTTGGTTAACGTGGGTGACAGTAGTGGTACTGCAGCAAATCCACACTGAGAGCAACAGAGCGCTGCTGCACAGTACACAACAAACAACTTACTTGATGATAGATTCAGGCCATTGTGCACGTTCGTCAAGTAGCCACCTGCAGGCAGAGGAAACAGACACGGACAGTCATGATGACACCGTGTCAACAGTCTTGCCCTGATGCTCACAACAGCACAACTTCACACCATGACACAGCAAACGCCGCCGAGTACATCATGTGTATTCGAGACAGAATGATGAGAAACTGAAATGGGCCAGCGGAGCTTTGGACGCATACCTGCTCATCTCCAGCATTTGACCAGTGCAAGGTAGCATAAAAACACACGAATACATGCTAAGCTATACATCCGAGTCGGAAATAATTCACCGCTGTGGGCACTTCACCATTGATAAAAACTGGTGATATCTTCTGTTGCTGGCTCTTTTGCCTAGACCTTGAGTGGCATGTGCAACGTATTACTTCGAAGTATCTTATTATTTTTAAACGACTTTTTAATTATTCGCCAACCAGGTATATTAGGCCAGCATCGCACTTGCTCAACTTTGCAGCTGGGTTGCAGGTTGCAGTTGGTTGGCAGCGAGTCGAGTACCCAATAGCTTGCGGATGTGTCCACAGCATCCTGTGAAGTGACGGAAATAATCACAGTGGCACTACAAGGTGGAGTGCCAGGCCCACCAGAGTGACCATGGCTAGTCAACCATGCTTGACGAAGTCAGGACCAGTAAACGAATTGACGGCAGTGCCAGGCTCCGGAGTCTACTAGTACTCGACTGGGGAAAGCGTGCAGAGGTGGCTGTGTTCGCGGAGAGCGTGCGGCTGAGCGCGTTACGCAAACAAGAGCTACAACACCTGAACTGCTGCCTACTGCACACCACGTTCCAGCACTAGTAGTACTGATCGTCAGTGACTGCACATATACAGTCATGTGTACGACGGCTGTGCACAGTGACATGCGGGCTGATCAACAAGTTAGAAGCCCTGCGCCAGTTATTGAGTTAACAACCCAGTATCTGCAGGTCTGGCAGCTGCACAGCTCTTACCACTGGTCGACTCATGACGCCCAGATTATAATTATTGAGCGACACCGCCCCATTACATGTCGATGTGAAGCTGTGCGAATACATGCCGCTAGGTGGCAGGCCACACAAAATCCATGCACAGTGATGGGATCCATCCACAGTGTGCGGACCAGTACAATTCCATGCAGTGCATCTAGGACACCGTAGGGGTTGCTGAATCTGCTGAAAGGCAACTGTTGCAGTTCCACGTAACTGCTCCCCCCCCCCCCCCCCCCCCGAACCATCAAATTTTGCAAGTGAACACATCATCATTGTTTGTCTATTCGTAGTCATTTTCTGCAACCTGTGCAGAGAATGAGCTCCTCTTCTTACACTCACTCACTCTCTGCCCGCTTGCACAGCCAAGCAACACCAATAAAGCCAGCTACCAGTAAGGAGGGTCAATCTTGGCATCAAAACTCAAAAGTCATTCGCGAGTAGGAATTCAGACCAGTGAAATGAAAAGCAAAACAGGAAAAGGCAAGAAAAAAAATAACTCCTGAAGTTGGAACTGTCCAGCTAATCAAATCAAAAAAGAGCTCCACGGAAATCTTCTAACATCATTCTATGTTGTGCAGCTACAGGAAATAGAGCAAGGAAGCCAGGAAGGAGTGAGGAGCTGACAATGAAGTAGGAAAATAAAGAACGGATGCTTCTCGGCTGACAATGAACAAAGAAAGTAGAGAACGGATGCTTCTCGGCTAGCCTCGCTAACGCGTGCAGACAGCGCAGGTTAGCTCCTTCTCCTCATCGTAGGGCGGGCAAGGCAGACCGGTGGTGCAACGGGCCTCGATGAACATGATCTCGGCACCGTTGGTGCTGGCGCGGCTGGCCGCTCCCGGGATGACGTCGGGATTGCGATCGATGCAGACGAACTCGGTGGACGACGCTCGGTTCTTGCTGGACGCCATCAGGTAGCCGTGATACTCGCGGGTCCACGACGGCGGGCACTGATTGGTGGCGGGGAACATGACGTGGCTGGACCGGCCGGCAGCGCGGCACACGGAGCAGGTGGGATCGGCCTGGTAGAGCGGTCCGTACGGTGGGAAATAGTTGGGGATCTGCAGCTCGGCCGAGTGGATCTGCCCGTACTCGGTCGTGCCGGGCTTGAAGTCACCGTACACGGGCGCGTGTGGCAAGCACAGGTAGTTGGAACCGGATGGGTGGTCGTACCGGCTGCCGGCCATGTAGCCGTTGTACACCAGCTCAGCGCCGGCGGTGGCGTTGCAGCTGTTCTTGGCCCAGCGCGTGTACGTCACGCCCTTGGCCTTGAGCTCGCGCGTCAGCTCGTCGACCGTCATCTGCAGGTCGGACACCACCTCGCCAAAGGTCTTCTCGCAGCGTTCTCCGGCAAAACCATTGGCGCACTGGCACACGTGAGTAGACCCGGAGTCACTGAACACGCACTTGCCACCGTTCGAGCAGTAGGCAGCGCCACACCTGCCCTCGGCCCGCAGGCACTCGTAAATTTTGACAATGTCCACACCGTAGGTGATGTTGTATGATCGGCTGAATTCCCGCAACAGATCAATAGCCGACAACTCGGCCAGATCGTCAACGGAAAGCTGGTTGCGATGCATCACGTCGGCATACTCAGAAATATAATATGGGCGGACACCGGCATTGTAGAGGAACTGCTCAACACAATTCTCAAAGATCGGGGGCGATTCAGCCAGGGCACAGCTAGCACACAACAGGAGCAAAGCTCCTTGGAGCAAAGAAGAGGACATGGCGTCGTCGATCGAAAGAACACAATTAACCTAGAAGCTGTGGGGGGAAAGCAATAATCAAATGCTGCTCAATCCCAGCTCTTTTATACCCGCTCGCTACGCAGTCTCGACCACAGGTCAGGCATAGGTTGCTGGAGCCACAGCAGTCAGCTGACAACTCTACAGAAGGGCGACTGCGGGTCTGCTGTCAGAGCTATCAGCTGCAACAGCTGCAACAGCTGTGACAGATGTGACAGCCGTGACAGCTGTGACATTGGCCTGTACTGTTAGCTGTGTCACCCAGACTGCCAAGAGAATAGGCCCATCTGACCTTGGTGGTGGTGGCAAGCGGCCTACTAACACTCAAAAGTCCTGCTTGCAGCTACTCTGACGACTCTGACTGTGTTGGAAAGTGCGCGTAGTTCATTGCGGCGCCGCACTCGAATGCAATTCAGGGCAGTGAGGATGAAGCTCTTTGGGGCTGACCCTGCCGCACCAAACCACAGTGGCCGTGATAAGCCAAGCGAGACTGGTAGCGAACGAGAAAGCGATGGATTGCAAGGAGACACCAGACAACAAAGACAATGAGCGTCCGCAGGCAGTGGGCCGACTTGTCAAAGACGGTGCCGGTGTTGTTGGATGTTAAGTGACACTGTTTTCCATTACCGCAAGCCATGGTTATTACTAATTACTAATTATATCCCAACACTACATTGTAGTATGCACTAGCACTACACTGCTGTGGTACATTCGTTGTTCCCCTATACATTGTACTGCCAGCCATACTAATTATCTTCTGAATCCATAGTGTGGCACAGACCACTGCAAATCTTCACCGTGCTACCCACATGCCCATGTACACCCATGGAATCCCTTCGTGACACGCCGTGTCCGACAGTGCTAATTAACACCGGCTGCCCCGTTGACTTGACTTGGCCCGCAGGTTATGGTGGTGGCTTCTTGGCAAGATGCGCCAGAGTGGCACAGGCAGACGGGTCAAAGGCATCACCAGGCCAGAGTATGTGCGTGTACTTCACTGAAGCACAGGACAACCTACCAGCGAACCATGATAGATGGGTCAAAGGCTTCACCAGGCCAGACCCATGTACTTCGCTGAAACACAGGACATCCTGCCAGCAAACCATGATAGATGGGTCAAAGGCTTCACCAGGCCAGACCCATGTACTTCGCTGAAACACAGGACATCCTGCCAGCAAACCATGATAGTTGGTCAGGTCGTGCTCGACCGGACATGCATCTGTTCTACACTGGCTGCAGGTAGATAAATGCTGCAGGATATAGTCAGGTGACTCGCCATGCATCACTACACACACCACCATGATCAGAATGATATGCAAGGAATACCCTGATTTGCTCCAGCGAACACACAGACACCAGCACTAATGCACATCACTGGTGAATACGAGACACCAGTTCTGAAGCACATCACCACTGAATGTGCCTGATGCGAGCAGCCCCAGGAAACACGTGTACACACACACACACACACACAGCATGACAATTCACAGACTGATTTGAGTTCAAACAGCAGCCCACCAGTGCAGTGTACTAGCAGTAACAAGACAACCAGGTCACAAAGCATAACCAATGCTCGAACAGTATGGTGCTAGCTACATCGTTACAAACTGCAGTCGGTAGCTTTGTGCGGTGATCATCATGTAGAGTTCATCTTCTTATATAAACTATTGAGAGAGAGAGAGAGAGAGAGAGAGAGAGAGAGAGAGAGAGAGAGAGAGAGAGAGAGAGAGAGAGAGAGAGAGAGAGAGAGAGAGAGAGAGAGAGAGAGAGAGAGAGAGAGAGAGAGAGAGAGAGAGAGAGAGAGAGACAGAGACAGAGACAGAGACAGATACAGAGAGAGAGACAGAGACACAGAGAGGGAGAGAGACAAATAGACAGAGAGCCAGAGAGAAAGAAAGAAAGAGAGAACTGGAGAAAGACTTTATTCTTTCAATCTACATGTTGAAAGATGCATGCATTTTAGTCGGCATGACTGGAGCCAATGGAGCTGCAACCTTGCCATAGCCCCCCAATCCTATCTTTCCTCACCTCACAATGAATGGCTACCCATGACATAGCACTGTCTTGTGCTGTGGCAGTGCACCTATTATAGACACACTGTTGGGAGACAGTGAGCCATTATATGCCAAGACGTCAATACTGACAATAGATGATGACAGCTGGCTGACAGCTGGCTGACAAACACGTCAACACAGCATCGCCATCACATGACTATAACGTTTGCAGTACGTTCATAGTACAGTACGCCTTCGCATAGCAAATCTGCTCAAAAACGCTTCTTGGCTGCGCACATGCTCAGACAAGGAGCATACAAACAAACACACACACACACACATACACACACACGTACATGCACAGACAGACACACGGAGCGGCTGCATTGTCTCTATTGTCATCCAGAGGAGGTTCGCTCCCCCACCAAGAACGAAGCAGCTGACCCGATTGTCTGCAGATAGTGATAGTCTTCCAGGCGCCCCGCTCACCAAGCATAGCCAGGGTAAGTGACACACTGAGTCTATCAAGCACCGTGACTAGTTAGCCAACACGAGGGCTAGGCTTCCAGCCTTCCACGCTTCTAGGCGTCTAGGCTTCCACTCAAATCAGGCTTGTATAAAAGTTTTTTTTTAAAGAGTAAATTATTGTGTCCGTTCTCGAAGGGAACTCACGACGGCCGCAAACACCCGGTAAACCCTAGCGGTAGATGCAGCGCCTAACGGTGGGGAATCAGGCTTGTATACACACCTGGTATTTCATTGTATGACAATACTTCTTATAAAACCAGGCGTATGTAGATTTACCACCGGTCCATCTTGAAAATCACGCTTGTATTGAAAACAGACTTTGAAACGAAACAGGCGTTTACGAAGCCAGTACAACGCGACTGATAACGTGCACACATGATCAAGCACGGTCTTGACCGATAACGTACAGGCATGACTTGCTGATCGCGTGACCAGCGCACCGTGTTAGGTACTGTAGCAGACATTGACATCCGTTGAGAAGTCAAGCGGCCACAGTGGCGCTGGCCTTGCAGCGGTGAGCACTGCTGGTCCATGTTTACGACGTGTACATGAACTACAGTGCATGTACGCGCTAAAAGCAGTAAGGGCGCCGGCCCCAGTCATCACATTGAATGTCAATGTCCACGACAGTAGGTGCGTACGAATAAGGTGCTTACCGGCGGCTTGCTGAGCTCCGAGTGTCATGTGCTTGCGCAGCAGCGGCATGTTCATCGGCAGGTTGAACCGGTGGTGTAGCTCTCGCCGTGTCGACTCTACGCACACACATAACAAATTCAACATGGAACTTGAAATCATGGGATGCAACTTAGCCCTCATATCCATATCTTGCAGTACTGGTAACATATTTTTAACATAACTAGAAAACAGAAAGCAGTTCACGAGTAGAAGCCAGTGTGGTGTTGCAGTTGTAGTGTATCAAATCCAAACCCTGTGATATATGTACAGTAAAGCCTGGTTTAAAGGGGAACTCCGGTCCAAAATCACCCCCATTTTTTTATTGCGGAATCCATTAGAGTATGTCGTAAGTGGTAGAATGGCGAAAACCGGAAGCTTCTACGACAAGGATAACATACCTAAATTACCAATTGCAATTTTCCATATTTGGCACGAGGGGGCCCCCTCCCACCCTGTGACGTAAAACGTTCTCAGCCCGGTCCACTCAGATGAAATTTTCAAATAATTCAAGCAAGAATGAAAAGTCCTTGGCCATTGTTGAAGTGCTTGTTGTTCTGTGCCATGCCCGATTTATTGTCACGACTCGCTGCTGCGTCTCTGGATGCAACAATGTCACGAAGAAAGAGGCGCCTGCGGGCTGTCGTAGCATGGCTTTCCTCTGGCTGACGCGAACCTGACGACAGCTTGGCTATGGAGAGTATGTTGGAAGGATTTTTCTCCGACGAAAAATAATCGTGTCTGCACTGAGCATTTCACTGAGATGTGCTATGAAAGAGATTTCCAACAAGAGTTTACACAAAGCATTGGTGGCTATAAACAGAAGCAGCAGCGACGCTTGAAGCCAGGGTCTCTGCCATCCTGAAACTTGGCGGTGCATGTCATACTAATAGTTAGTAGCTCCTCTACCTCTGCTGCCAGCAAAAGCAGACCATCTTCGATTTACTTCCAGGAACGTGAGCACGATGAGGTAAGTGAACGGCATGATTTTGTGCCGTCCAGAACGTAGCTCTAAACGACTACAGTCCTACTCAAAGTCCTCTACTCATAATCCTAGTCAGTGAAGTCGAGAATTGATGTAATGTACATGGAACGTTATCATGTGTGTTATTTCGGTTCTCTTTATCTGTAAGTTTCCATTACGTTACTTTCCGGTTGCAGCTACACTGCCACAAATACAAGGTACAGTATGATTTGTAGTCTGGAAATTTTCCATGCTGTCATACTGAAGTGGGCACCAAAACGTGTCCACTTTTCGTACAATGGCATGATAGCACGGGTACAGTCGGCATGTCTGTCCCACAATGCCAATATAGGGAGAGCGCACGCCAAAACCAAGGAGGGTGTGCTCAGGTACAGGCTGGAATACACCAAGAGCACAAAGTGGCCAAGAAGCTGCACGACAATGTCCTGCAACTTCTTGAAGGACCTGTTGAACGATGTGCATACAACCATTCTCGGCATTCGCAACGGCACACGGCACCGGCACAACCCCATGCTCCCGAACACAGTACAGTCTTGTGCCATTGTATCTGTCAACTTTACCAGATTGTTCATGCAGCTGCATTGGTGCAAAGCATGCGCCCACCCGAAAACACAAATATTGCCCGAGTCGAGAATAGTTATAAATCGTGTCTGTCAACTGTTTTCTACATTCTGCATGCACATGTACCAATGATTATGTGAACGTCAACCAGGCCAAGAAGCATTATCATCATCATCATCATGTCCAACTGCTTCCTCAAAGCCCCAGTGCGCATCTGCATTGGCTTCTGGTACAGCTGCTTTATCTTCGATACCACGCAAGACGGTATCACACGCCGCTGCTTGCGTCCAAAGTATCCATGGGTGAACCATGTGTATTGTCTATACGCCACATGTCTCCAAATCCTGCAGAAAACAGTTGTAGAGATGTAGATACACATACCACGAGTGTCTTCGTGATTGTGTAAAAGTAAATAGTTTCAGTGTAAATAGTTTCGGATTCGAATTAATATTTCTATGGGCTACTATACTAAAGACACTTTGGCCTTTTTTCAAATTTACATCACTTTTACACACAGTTGAAACACTTACAGTGCTAGGAATAGTATGAATGAAAGACATCGTTGTACCAGTATAATTATATTGTCATGGGTGCAATAGAACTTCATGATTGTGTGATGGAAGTTGGTGAATTTGAATACTGTACACAAAATCATTGCACAACACTTCCCATCTACTTTGTACCGGTACATGAAACATGGAAAGAAAGGAAATAATGAAACCGATTCAGTGAATCCTCACCTGTTTGACCACGGTCCACACCTTGCCCGAAATTCTTCGAAGGAAAGCAATGCCACCTCGAGCACTGATTTTTGCAGGCAAACAACAGCAAACTCTGAGTGCTGCGTGACGCACTGCAGCCCTTCCTGCTCGCCGCGTTTACTGAAAGCTGCAGGAACCTCCCAGCAACAAGTCGACTCGACCTCGCTCCACATCATGCTGCATTGTCCGCAACGGCATAAGCAGTGCTTCTCACGCGAGCACTTGCAACCAAAGCGTTCTCTTCACGTTCATCTGTTTTGTAGTCTCAGAAATATTACTTGTAGACAGTTTCGCAGACGCTGATGCGCGCTTCGGCTCGAACCTAAAAGGCCTCGGTGTTGTTGAATCCGAAGTGGCGTCCACCTCCACACCTCCCGTGGTCTCCTCTTCCTCCAACATGATGATCGAATGAATACTAGTACAAGGGTTATTGATTGAAGAAAAAACAGTGAATACCTTTTTCAAAATTTCTGCATTTGAATAAAAAAATTTGGAGGTCACTGAGAACGTTTTACGTCACAGGGTGGGCGGGGGCCCCCTCGTGCCAAATATGGAAAATTGCAATTGGTAATTTAGGTATGTTATCCTTGTCGTAGAAGCTTCCGGTTTTCGCCATTCTACCACTTACGACATACTCTAATGGATTCCGCAATAAAAAATGGGGGTGATTTTGGACCGGAGTTCCCCTTTAAGTGACCACCCCACTGTGCGAACAAAAGCGGTCACTAAAGCCAGGTGGTCTTTAGAACAAGATCCCATACATTCGTGGCATCCTGGATCATGCACATGCATGTACTTTCATACACTCATTATTGACAGGTGTTGGACATTGAACACTATCGTGCAGACGAAGCACCCGTGAGTTTTCACCCCTCACTGGAGTGCAAGCAGCGCACCCTGCACTGTCACATCCGTTGACTGCATGCGCTCGCTTCTGAGTGCACGTCAACCCTGTTGCAGCAGTCAAGCCTGCCGGCCAGGACCGCATTTGTGGTCGCTGTATGCAGGTCAGATAAGGCACTTGGTACACGAAAAGTCGGTCGTTGGTCGCGCAACGCAGGTGGCCGCTGTTTCTGGTGCAGTTTCTATACAGAACTGTTGGTGCATGGAAAAAAGGTCGCTAAACATCAGGTGTTTTGAACACAAGCCTGATTTTCAAGATGCGCCGTCAGCATTTAAGCCTGGTTTTAGTGTCGACATATATAGACAAACCTGGTTTGAAAAAAATGCCTAGCCCCGACATTGGCTTCTACAGGAATAAGCTCGGCGTTTATACGTGACATGACGGTATCCAAAACATTCTACTTTGTACTGGAGGTTCTTCCGGTCCCACGTACCCGCGGGCGTGGTTCTCCTGCACCGTACCATGTGGTATGGCAAATGGTGTACTTGAATTTCCCCTACATCCTTTCCTGGCTTTTTTGTTCCCTTGTCAGTCTTTTCCCTTCGGCAAAGAGTGTTTCTCTTCCATCGGTTATTGAAAGCCAGTTGTCGTTTCTTTTCTTATGGACTTCAGTTTGCTAATGTAAATTTAGTACCCCTGGCTTGCTGTATCGTGCGGTGTTGTACGTGAGGAAATTGCATACCTTCCGAAGTTTCCCACTATTGGTGACCCTGCATTCTAGGATGTCCACACCGGTTTCTCACCCTACCTCTGTTGGATGTGGACGTACACTGGGATCCCGAGGAGTTTCCAGCACCCCGCCCCAATCCACTTTGTCCAGTCCCCACACCAGAGTTGCATAGTCCAGTCCTTACAACACCTCTATAAGCAGCAGCTGTAGCCAGCGTATCCCTCAAGCTACCAACCTATAGGCCGGATGATCCGCGGCTTCCTCCGCTAGGCGCTGCGCTGGAAGTCTACTCTGCTGTATCTGGTGTCGCCTACATCGCCTCTACTAGTCTTCGATCAACCAAGGCTTCTATTGTATCTTCTCGAATTATAACTCCCATAGCATTGAGCTATAAATCAAAGAGACAGTCTGGTTGCTGTTTGGTGTGTGAGCACATGATTATCCAACACTCAAGTGGAAGCACAGTTCGCCATAAAGGGCATCACCAGCGAGAGTACCAAATATCAGTATGTAGTGAGCTCACCGTCACATGAGCTTACTCATGCGATGTGTGACGTACTGCTCCAGCCACCTGCTCGAACTTGTAACCGAAGCGCAACTCAGGACCGATGACCACCACAGTTCCTACGACATCGTCGCAGGCTGCAGGACACGTCCTCTGTCAATTGCGCAGTATTATAGGAGCAGTTTTTCTCCAGTCGGCCACCAGCACACTTCGCCAAGGGAGGGCCAAAGCGGGATCAACAGCGTGAAGGTGATGTCCAGCTCAAGGCTGAAACTGCCAGGCTGACTGTCGTCTGCAGTGAGTGTAGCAAGCCAAGATGTATATTCAGCTCATCACGCCTGAAGAACCCTCAACAAGTGGCCATCCAGCAGGCACTGGACATCACAGACTATGTCAGTGGAGCGTCTCTTCTAGCTCCTGACCACCGGCTTTATTGCCTGGACGTTGTCCGGACAAGCCTCAGCTGCTCGTCCGATGTGGCACGTACCTATTTCGCCGATTCATACTTCATGTCGCGTACGGGAAATCGACCGTCGCGCGACGGCTTTCCCGTACGCGAAATAGTTGAGCTCAGATCAACTTTTTCGCGACGCGACGCGTTTCCCGTACGCGAAATGAAGTATGAATCGGCCTTTATACTAGTACTCCAGAAAATGCGGTACACATTGTAGCACTTTGTTTGCTATGCGTGGGCTGATAATCTAGTACATGTACCCTGGGAATAGCAGTGTCATGTATTAATCATACATGTACAATGCATATAGTTTTCAGCGGAAATTGTTCTTGTTTTTTTTCTTGACTTTTGTTTTTTCCGCCCGCCCACGTACATTCTATAAACATTAGCCGACGAGTAACATACCAGTAGAAAAAAACTATGTGTGGACAATATCGATGCAAACAGGTTTTAAAAGTTTCAAATTCTGAAATGAAAGGGAGATCTCAGTCTCTTTGTATCACCCTTTCCCGATGGATAGCGCTGACATTACTAACTCACTCACCCAATGTGCCTTCGTCGACCACCTCGTTGCTGCCAAGCGATCGATTCGGATAGAAGACGGTGGCAGTGTGGTGCGGAGAGTGAGGCAGGTTGAAGTGGTACGGGCGATGCGTGCATAGCGATGCACCACTCTGTGTGGGGAACAATCGGGAAAAGGATCATACACACGCCCACAATTGCATACATGCATGTACGCACGCACGCACGCACACACACAGTACATACACACGTGCGCACATACACTTGTAAAATGAAGGAACAAAGGCACAACATCTAGAGCACCAAATAGACTAAACATTCCAGGTACATAGTATGATTCCCTGCAGCTATGAGATGCACAAACCTAGGCATTCTGCATTGGCATCGAGCACAAGATGGCTCCTGCTGACCATTGCAAAGTGAACACCATACGATCACCGCCACACACAGAGACCTCCCTATTGTTCGCATGCCCAGTATGTCCCATCATGCAAGAGTTACACACATCATGGGCACCCTGGCACCTCGGGCTAAAAGGGCCTGTAGTGAACAGCCCAGAAAAAATTAATGCAACCGTCCACACAATACACATACCTGGATGGACGATTCCAGCTTAGACCGCAGCAGGGACAGCTGGCTGGTCAGGGCCGACGTGCACAGAGAGTGCAGCCGTGGAGCGGAGGTGGACTTACGGACCAGCAGCATAGCATCCAGGGGGCACAACAGGTGGATGCGCTCGCCAACACCTGGAGAGGAAAGACGGAAAAAGCACAGCAGAAGAGGACATCTCAGAAGGCAGTCGTGGAAGATGTACAAGCAGCAGCATCACTAGTGCCCATCATACACGGAGCAAGCGGTGACACGTGGAAATCATTACCAACACAATACAGTTGAACTCTAATAAGATGCCCCCCCCCCCCCACACATAGGCAGCAGGAAAGTGCACTTAGTATCTGAAGTACATCTTATCCTAACTAATTCTGTATGGATCAACACAGCCAGCCGTGCTCGGTACAATATGCACACTAAGCAAGAGCAAGTCTTACCAGAGGCAGAGTATGTACTACAGTGCATTTCAAAACTATAGACGCGTAGGGTTTTTGAAATATTTCAAATTTGGCTGGAACTTTTTGAGAATAGTTTTCGGTATATTGCTCAGGATCGCTCCACAATTACTCTCATATAGTTTCTAAAGGATTGGATAACAGACGCCCAATTTGGAAAAAATTATGCACAAAGTGATCACAGATTTTATGTGGTATAGATGCTGGCATAACGGTTTTTGCCTAGGTACGCGTCTATAGTTTTGAAATGGACTGTAAGTCAGTTCCACTGTACATATGCAGTGGAGCAGTCACTATACAGTACACGTACAGTAAGACCTGGTTTAAGCGACCACCCCACGGTGCAAGCAAAAGCGGCCGTTAAAGCCAGGTGGTCGTTAGAACCAGGTCCCCAGTGTCTGTGTAGAACTGTCGGTGCATGGAAAAAGGGCCGTTAAGAGTAGGTGGTCGCTAAACCCAGAGGTTGCTTACACCAGGTTTCACTGTACATGCCATGCAGAAACCTAGATCGGCATGTCCAAAGTATATTATGTAATAGCCGTACGCCAATGCCATCACAGTACACGTGAAGTGGAGAATGCAAAGAGAAACAGAGACCAATGAGGACGTCAAAGAACAAGAACTCTGCTCGACAACATACACGTTTCAGTGGCAACGATGGGCACGTGGTTCTCCTCTTTGGCCGACGAAACTTGGAAGGACTGCTGGATTGGGACGATGGCCTGTGCACGCAAAACAATGGTAGATTGATTTGAACACACGAACGCAATGTGCACATCTATGCAGCTCTGGAGACTCGGCAGCGTTATTCAAAGACACGGTGTCAACGAACACTACAAAAAAACATTCAGCAGGGTGGCACAAAAAGAAAACTAGACACCACGGCGTATCAAATCTGTAATGGTTCATCTCTTGTGCATTGACTGTATAATATCAGTTATATAACCCATGAATTCCATTTCCTGGAAACTCCCAGGCAATGCAGCACACAACGCACCCAGTGTAGTGTGCAGGGTGTAATCGAACTATGACTTTCTCTTGTATGACTCTGTCTTGTGTAGTTGACATTACTTCTTACCTCTTGTTGCCTGTCATGTGATTCATGTGCGTGATTCATCCGGTGGATGCGGCTTTCTTGTACGCATGCATGTATGCTGTGCAGCTGTTTGCGCTTGCTGTGGTACGCATGCATGCTCCAGTTCCTTTGGGAGACACGCTGCTCTTTTTACAGGAGTTCTGGTGTGTTCCGATGGCGATGGTTTTGTGAACAAAGTTCTCTCTCTTGTTGTACTGTCGTATGTATTAGCACAAACAATAACCTTCCAGTTAGTATAATTACTTGTCCAGACCTGTGTGGTGTTTTGGCCATGGTATGCCTGAGACCGGTTGTGGGGGTAATTTTCTAACAGCGTGGTGCCGAAACCCGGGAATTGTTTGTGCGTAGACGTCAGTTTTAGTGTATGCCTCGTCGTCGTCGTACGAGACAGAGAGCGAGACAAGGAGAGGTTGAGGCCTTGCCTGTATCGGACAGTGAAGCAGTTGGCGTTGCTTCTGAACCTGAAGCCATGTCTGGCCTGAAGCTGGACGGCTTGATGAAGTCCTTCGGTGGGAAGGCAGGTGACAGCTTTGATGACTTTTGGTTGAAGTACTCTGTGCTGTCGGAGGTGAATGGTTGGGACACGGCTGATAAGCGCATGCAGAGACTGCCTCTGTTTTTGGAAGGAGATGCGCTGCTCGTGTTTAGTAGAATGGAGGCTGCGGATAAGAAGGACGAGGATAAGGTGTCCGCTTTGCTGCAAAAGTCGTTCGGCGTGACAGGAAGTGATGCGTACGAAAAATTTACGTCCCGCCGGTTCCTTTCTGATGAAAGTCCTGACGCGTACGTGTCTGATTTGCAGCGGCTGCTGGCTGCATCAGGTCACAAGCTGACAGGTGATGACGATTCTGTCGTTATTGAGCAGCTGCTGGCTGGTCTCCCTTTTGATTTTGCCAAGGAGATCCGCCTGTCAAGTGCTGGGAAAGACTTACGTGTGTCCGACTGTGTGGAGAAGTTGAGAGCACTGCGCAAGATTGTGTCAGCAAGGCCAGGTATTGCTGGTGCAGTGGTGTCTGGCCCTTCCGGTGGGAAGAAGTCCCATATTGTCTGTCATAAGTGTGGTGAACCTGGGCATATACGGAAACATTGCCCGGAAGGACGTGGCGGTGGCTACGGCGGTGGTGGCGGCGGTGGCTACGGCGGTGGCGGCGGCGGATATGGTGGTGGCCAGCAGAAGTCATCAGGGCCACGAAATGTTACATGTTTCTTCTGTGAGCAACCGGGTCATTATCAACAGGACTGTGAGCTCAAAAAGCAATGGCTCCGAGACCAGAAGAGAGGCAAAGGCGTGGCCGGAGCGGCTGTGGAGATCGCCGATCCATGTCTCCTAGCTACGGTAACCACCACGCGACCTGGTTTGCCTCGTGTGTTTGTAGACGTGGCTGTACCTGACAGGGATGTGTGGAGGCGCGTGCAAGCCATCATCGATACTGGCTCCTGTCGCACGCTCATTAGCGAAGCACTTGTTCACAGTTTGGGTGTCCCTGTTACTGAGAGTCTGGGCAAAGGAATTGTTGCCTTGGACGGAGAGCAGCTGAATACACGTGGCGTGGTGGAACTGCAGTTCAAGCGTGATGATGGTCCTGTGTCAATTCCTGAGTCAACTATGTCCGCTGTTGTGCTTCCTGACCTGAACGTTGTGTCGGCTGACGTGCTGATCGGCTCAGACTTCGTGACAATGTGTGGGGGTCTGCATATGGAATACGATGACGGAAGGCTAGCTGGTGTGGTGATCGGCCCGGCCCAGGAGAAGTCGGGTAAACGCGCACCTGACGTTGTCGGAGCTGTACCTACACCGACTAAGCTCCCTCGGCATGTGCAAGTCACAGAGGACGCCGACACAGGCAATGTCGTGCTTACCACCAGTGATGGCACGGTGTGCTGGAACGCTGAAGAGCGACACTGGGAGATATCGTGGAAGTGGTCAAGCAATAATGAGCCTGAGGGTTTCATTGGCTCCGGTGTGGCTCAGTATTCGCGGAGCGGTCTGTCGGAATCGCAAGAGAATACCTTCTGTGATGAAGTAGACGGATGGATTGAGAAGGGGTGGCTCATACCTCATGATCCAGCGGTCCACGGAGAACCGGCTGCAGTACTTCCCCTGCTAGCAGTCAAACAAGAGCACAAGTTGACGACGCCTGTGAGACCGTGTTTGGACTACACTGCTTTGAACAAAGAGCTGGTATCCAACCCTGGTGCTGAAGCACCTGCGTGCCAAGAGAAGCTGCGGCAGTGGCGCGGTGCAGGAGATCCCAATTCATATGCTCTGATTGACATACGGAAGGCATATTTGCAAGTCCGTGTGTGCCCTGACCTATGGCGCTACCAGGTGGTGAAGTGGAAAGGTCAGACGTATGTCCTAACAAGAATGGGCTTTGGTCTGTCAGTAGCACCTAAGCTGATGGATTTGATTGTTCGGTACTCAACTCGCCAGTTTCCGGCTGTCGACAACTATATCGACGATCTATATGTACCCAAGGAGCAGACGGATGCCGTCGTCAAGCAGCTGGCAGAGTATGGACTCCCGACAAAGCCGGCGGAAGACCCGGCGACCGCGCGCGTTCTTGGCCTGCAGTTGAGCAAGGATGACAGCGGTGAGGTCAAGTGGGCTAGGCGAGATGGGCCCCGAACCGCGTTGCCGGACGTGTTGACACGTCGTGCAGTGTACAAGTGGTGTGGAGCATTGGTGGGCCACTACCCAGTTGCGAGCTGGCTTCGAGTGCACTGTAGCTGGTTGAAGCGTCTAACTAGCCTTCTCGGCATGAAGTATGACGATCCGTTGCCTGACCAGCTCAAGAGGTTTTGCATTGATTTAGCCCAGCGCCTCAGCAGCGATGACCCAGTCGGCGGTGTGTGGCAAGGTCCCGGAAGTGCAGAGGAACCATGCAAAGTCTGGTGCGATGCTTCTGATATCGCGTATGGCGCGGCGTTGGAGTTCAATGGCTGTATCATCGAGGATTGCAGTTGGCTGAGAAAGATGGACGACAAGCGCCACATCAACTTGTCTGAACTGGATGCAGCTGCTGAGGGACTCAACCTCGCAGTCCAGTGGGGTGCGCGGCGAATCCAGCTGATGACCGACTCCAAAACCGTTGCTAGTTGGATCCAACAGCTTCTGACCGACTCCAAGCGCGTGAAGACCAGTGGGTTGCATAGCGTGCTTATCCAACGTCGTCTGCAGGTTATCGAAGAGACCGTGGCACAATTGGGTCTGGAAGTGGAAGTCATCTGGGTTCCGACAGCTGACAACAAGGCCGACCGGCTAACTCGCGTTCCTCAGAAGTGGACGCACTATGCTAAGACCCTGCTGAAGGATGATGTAGCTGCCATGGCCCTGACGGTGATTGGACCTGTGACTTTGGAGCAAGTCAGTGTTGCGCAACAGCAGTGCGCTGATGTCCGTCAAGCCATTGCCCAAGTGGAGAAGGGAGAGCCTGTGACGGTGGAGTGTTTCAAGAAGATCGGCGGACAGCTACTGGTTGACAAAGGCATGTTGTACCGGAGTGTGAAGCTGCCTGTGGAAGGTGGCGTTGCTGTGCCAGTGATACCAGAGTCGCTACAAGGTCAGCTTGTCAGTGCTGTGCACGCCAACTCTGGTCATGCCAACTGGCAGACTATGCATGACATGCTGAGAGCTGAGTGCTATTTCCCGTCGATGTCGACAGCTTGCCAAGATTATGTGCGCCGATGCCAGGCCTGTGTCCGAGCAAGCACGAAGCGAGGTCCTGTTGGAGAGCCTGTTCGCCCGGACATCCCAGGAAAGCCTTGGAGTGAGATAGTCATTGACACCTTGGAGCTCGGTATCGATCGCTCAGGGCGGTATCACTGTGTGCTAGTCATTGTCGACGCTTTTACGAAGTGGGCAGATGCTATACCGCTACCTCGTCATGATGCCAAGTCAGTCGCTGAAGCTGTGACCAAGGTTTGCCTGCAGTTTGGCGCGCCTGAAGTCGTGAGGATGGATAACGGAACGGAGTTTGCGAATGCTGTTGTGAGTTCGCTGTTTCGCGTCTTTGGAACTAAGGTGCGCACTGGAGCAGCTTACCACCCGCAGTCACAGGGATCAGCAGAGCGGATGAACCGTACGCTCTTGACGATGATACGGAAGGTGCTTGACCGGTCATCTGATTGGAAGGACGACCTAGAAGTGCTGCTGTTTTACTACCGTACGCGGCCACACTCTGCCATCGGTATTAGCCCTATGGAAGCCATGTTTGGCTGGTTGCCACGTCATCTCATTGTGGAGAAGGATGCTGCGGCTGAGTCTCTAAGTGCGTGGGTGACCAAGCTTGCGAACAGGGCTAGCCAGATACGCGACTTGGTGGAAGAGGAGCTGTCACGGCCTGACGCATGCAGCCCCGAGGCCGAGAACCCGTACAGCCGTGGAGACCGTGTGATGATGCTACGCCCACAGCGCCAGCAGAAGAGGCTCCCGCCATACGAGGATGGATGGGTCGTCACTGAGACTGTGACCCCTGTAACCGTGAGAATTCAGAGAGATGCAGGAGGCTTGCTGCAAATGAAGACGGTCAACGTGTCACTTATCAAGCCTGATGTCTCGGACCCGACAGATGGTGTGAGTGCCGATGATACAACAGAAGACCAGCCAGTAGAGCCTGAGGAAGTAATGCGTCTTCGACCCCGTGATGGCCTGAATGCCCCGGCTAGGTTCCGCCAGTAATGCCAACTGGTGGGAACGTGTAATCGAACTATGACTTTCTCTTGTATGACTCTGTCTTGTGTAGTTGACATTACTTCTTACCTCTTGTTGCCTGTCATGTGATTCATGTGCGTGATTCATCCGGTGGATGCGGCTTTCTTGTACGCATGCATGTATGCTGTGCAGCTGTTTGCGCTTGCTGTGGTACGCATGCATGCTCCAGTTCCTTTGGGAGACACGCTGCTCTTTTTACAGGAGTTCTGGTGTGTTCCGATGGCGATGGTTTTGTGAACAAAGTTCTCTCTCTTGTTGTACTGTCGTATGTATTAGCACAAACA
This sequence comes from Sycon ciliatum, assembly GCF_964019385.1. Taxonomy (NCBI): domain Eukaryota; kingdom Metazoa; phylum Porifera; class Calcarea; order Leucosolenida; family Sycettidae; genus Sycon; species Sycon ciliatum. The sequence goes on along the minus strand of NW_027044789.1, from coordinate 2,436 downwards.
ATAACCTTCCAGTTAGTATAATTACTTGTCCAGACCTGTGTGGTGTTTTGGCCGTGGTATGCCTGAGACCGGTTGTGGGGGTAATTTTCTAACAGCGTGAGCTTGCAACACCAGAGTAAGAACAAACTGCTTACTTCGTTCTGCCCACGCTGCTGCCCAGATCCTGATCGCAAATCTCCGATGCTTGTTGCACTGTCTGCATTACGCGTCACCAGCGTGGAATCAATGAAGAACGCCGAGCGATCAGACGACAGCTTGTCATGAACTCGGCCAAACTCCTCCGCCAAGGACTGGCAACTCTTCCCAGCTGAAAACAGACAATCAGGCACAACGAAACCACGGCACTTCCTTCGGCAAACTTAACTTGGCATGTTTTCTATATGGCCATCGTTTACAATGAGCTAAGTTTCAGATTCGAAATGACCCGGTGAAATATCAAAATTTGACAGTACAGTCTGTATCGGCTATAACGTACCCTTTTGATTTCCGTGATTTTATCACTATAACCAATGCATCACTATATGCGATACGATCGATTTTTTTCTTCTTTTTTCGATCAACACATGAAAGGCAAGGAAATACTTCCAGCATGGCGTTTTGACAAATGAGCATGCTGCATAGTTGACAGTGCCCGCATTTCCATTAAAAAAATCTGTTATGTACATGTACATGTATCACTATAAAAATAAGCAACGTGAAGAAAGTACAAAAATAGGGTCTTTGATATTATTGCTACATGTATTTTAAAGTTATCACTATAGCCGATAATAATATACATGTAGTGTGTTATGCATGTTTTGATTCTTTGTTGCCATCATAATATCCGATATTATCATTACATCCGATAATATTGGTTATAGTGATATTTGTACTGGATGAAATACGTTTTGCTTTTGATATTTCGTACCAATATCACTGTAGCCGATATATTCTTATATCCGGTCACTCTATAGCCGGTGCAGACTGTACACCCTCACTTATTCGCTCTTCCGTAACCTGTGGGTTCGCTTATTGTGCACACTCGCAGGAATATCCCTCTCGAATACCCCCCCCCCCCCCACACACACACACACACGCACATCTATGGCGAAGACCGTTTGAAACATAAAAGCCCCTCTCAAGTAAAACCCTATCCACATCGTTTGCAATTGACACATTCCACCACTCACTTTCATTCGCAGCAAACTGGAAACTGAGACTCAATGACGCCTTCACACGGCACAGCATCGCAGTCTCCGCTAGGCTAGAAGGACAGCACTTGCCATCAGCACCCGTGATGTCGACAGATGCGTAACTGCCAGCTGACGTGCAACTTTCACAGGACAACTGACCATCGTCCAGAACCGTACACACCAGCAAGGACTCGGCGAAAACCAGCGCCTGTCGTGTACACAGTACATACATGTATGAATGCACCAACACACGAAACAGACGCACGCGGAAATCAGTATAAAATTGTCTGACACACCCGTGCTAGCTAGCAGCACTTGAAGAAATGAGGAAGACTTGAAAACACTTACAACGTGGGGGGGGGGGGCACTACATTGCCCATGTGACAGTTGGAGACCTTGCAAGTAAGGCCTGTGATACTGGGTTAGGCCATCAGCCAAACAGACTTGTGTAATGTGTCCTAATTCTTTGATCCTAATAAACCGCATATTGGCTACACACTCATGCCGAATCAAACGAATATTAACGTGCTCCAAGTGTGCAAGGCAAAGGTAAAAAGTTATTCAACTGACAGTAAAACCTGTCAAGGCGATCACTCGGATAAGGTGGCCACCCGTCCAAGAGGACCACTACAACTAGGACCAAGGGATGTTACTTCCTGCCAAATGACCCTGGATAAGGACACCATCTGTGCACATTTTGAAGGTCCTTCAAATGGGCGCCTTCGACAGGTTTCAATATACTTTTTTAAGTACATTGAAACCGTAACAGGCCCACAACCATCCGTACCTTGCATTCAACCTCAGTCAAAAGCAAGGCACGGACTACAGTGGTTTACCGTAACCAGTCAAATGCTGGTGCATGCAGAGTTGATGATGTAAACCCAATGGTTCCAGCAAAAACAACACAATGAAATGCCGCTACATGTATTGCCTCGTGCTCAGATTGCATCATCGTACACTCACGTTCTCATTGTCCGCAGCTATGGACTTGGCGGCGGCCCTGGCGCTGGCAAAGTCGTACTTCTCCTTGGGCCACCGGCCGCATACACCGACCACACCCAGAACATTGCCTGGTTCAACAAACAAGAACGCACGTGTACCAGAGAAAGAGTTCAGTATAGCGCACATGTACGTCAAAGGGAAGTAAAATCTGTACTTTACAGCTAAGGTACTGTATATCATCATGCAACCTCCATGGAGCCACCTACACATTGCCTACTAGTCAGAACACTCCCATAACTATGGTCTTTTCACTACAAAAATC
>NW_027044788.1:0-5000 GCF_964019385.1 Sycon ciliatum | reverse complement strand
TTTCCATTCTTCCGAAGCAGAATTCAAGCATTATCAGTGCTATTTTGGAGCAGAATGCGAGCATATTGAAAGAATCCATCAAATTCCGAGCATTATTCGCCTGGGCCTACTGGCAGATGTGCTGTCACACGTAGACTCTACACGGTCCTTTCCAAGAAAATGGCAAATAGAGCAGACCGTGTGGCAATTGCGTGACTCCATGTCCCAGTCGTTCACCAAGTTGTCTGACCAGTAGATCACAAAAGTGCGCCATTTCAATTGTTTATTGGTATTTAGGATTCCCCAAAGTGGTATGTTTCAGGGTTGAAGATCATGTGCATTCAGAATTGACCAGGTTTATGGCGATACTAGCACCAGCCAAGAAGTTATGTTTCTCAACAATATTGTATAAACACGGAAACGCGAACTTTACTCTTCCTTTCATGTCGGCAGTGGGGCAGCACTGGAGCCTTACCTGTAAACATCGTGTTTCTCCGTGTAGAGATTCTTCTTGATAGATTCAGGGGATCTCCAGCGATCAGTGCCTACGCCACACGTCATTCCAATACGTGATGTCATACCCTCTGTGTATCTGTGCCTGTCCTGAGTATTACCATGGCTGTCATCACTGAGCACTGTGGTAGCTAGAAGGGGTGTTGTCAGCAGATCAGATTGATGGCTTGTGAAGGATGTAGTGCGTTTAGGGTGATCTGTTTCTCCGTTAGCAGCACCGGACGAGGTCTCCTTTGGCTTAGTGTTAGGTTGTAGGATAGCCAGAAATCGTGTAGTCTCCATGTCAGCTACTTTCACCACCCATTTATCACTGACCAGCATGTTGGCTGACTTGATATCACGATGAATTCTTGGTGGACTGGCACTGTGCAGGTACTTTACTCCGCGTGCAGCATCCAGGGAAAAGCGAAGGCGATCGATGTGTTCAATTGCTTTGGATTCATCATGGATAACATCGTAGAGTGAGCCTCGTCTTAAATATTCCATAACTAGAAAAGGGCAGCCTGATCTTGTGTCCCTTCCAGCTCCAAAGAACATGACAATATTGGGATGGCGCAATGTTCGAAGAACTTCGGCCTCTTGGATGAAGATGTGGTCAGGTGAGGCAGTGGAAACGAATGCTGGAAGTCGTTTAACCACAACAGACATATCGCCTAGCTCAGCTAGCAATACCTTAATGAATCTTCCAGTAGCCAGTTGTTTCTTGATCTTCAGATCCGACCAGGCAATGCATGTTCCATGATCAAGTTGACTGAGTTTTCGTTTGGAACGGTAGAGGTCACAGTTGGTCTTGACTAATTCGATTTCCTTGGCATTGAGGGCTCTCCTCTTCCTCAAGAACTGAATGAGAGCAATGGTGAGTATAGTTAGAGTGGACGTGAAAACAAGAGCTGCCATCAAGGCCAGGTAGATGGATGGTGTCTTGCAGTCATCATCGGGAAGATATCCGAATTGGCAAACACAGATATGTTTGAAGTGGACTTCGTCGACGATACATTGACCATGATTGCTGCACGTGTGTGGCTTACACGGGCTGTCTGGAACACAATGACTGGATGCCACATTTCTGGTTGTCAGTGAATGGTTGCATTTTGTACATTGCTGTTGAAGAGTGGCTGAGTAATACCCAATGGCACATGGATGGCAGGAGTTGTTTTGATCTCGTTCATGTCCAATAGGACACAGTCCAGTCGTGTTGAGAATGCTGAAATGTGACTCAAGCTTGACTTTGGAGTCTGTCCCGTAGCCTGAAAACACCATATCTCCAAAGACCAATTGGGACCCGATGTTGGCTTTGAAGAATCTTGTCGAGGTGGCGATCATGGAAGTTCCTGCTCTTTTGAAGGACATCAGCAATGCCCAGTCTGCTTGCGGCTGATTTCGATCACCATCAGCCCGAGATCCTCCTAGAAGAATAAGGTCAGGGTTGAAAAACGAGAGACTGTGGTAGTAGCGGTTTGGAATGCTGGGGCTAATAGGAATATCGCTTACCGAAACCCAAGTTGACGATTGTATTCTAACGAATGTGAGTTTAGAAGGGCTTGGTTTTCGCCCACCGTACAGGATTACAGCATTGTCAGTGTGGGTTGCACTGTGACCAAATTGCTGGGGTAGATGTCTGTTCTTGACATGAGGCGTAAGGTTATGCCAGCGAACTTTGCAGCGATGTTCGTCGTCCATGACGAGCATCCATAGATCGCCCAGAACGTCGTCCCATGGTGCAATTCCTCCATGCACAACCATGACAGAGCTGTTGTGCCGGAATGACACGTGCCCTCGTCGTAGCGAAGGTACAGTACCCGCTGCAATATCAGCTCTAGTCCAAAAGTGACGCTGCAGATTGAAGCACGTTGGATTGGGATCAGGCTCAGCTGACCTGGCTGAACTTCTGATGTAGCCACCATATACATGTAAGACCGCAGTATTGTTTGTAACAAACGTGACGCTAGCGTAGTGGCGGAGTGGGTCCTTGGGTCCCGGTTTGGGATAGAGCAGAGTGTACTCAAAGCTTGACAGCGTTCCTGATCTTCTTGGATTGCTGTAGCGTAATATCCACACTGGCATTGAGGCATTGTTTTGAGCAATGAAGTCCCGTATTGGTCGGCTTTCTCTCGCAGCCGTTAAATTGCCTCCTGCTCCGAAGAATACGTACTGTCGATTCTCATTGGAAGTCACGGGCTGTTGCAGGGCCGCGACCTCCCGCCGCGAGCTTCCTTTAAAGCCTGGAAAGCCCTTCGCAAATCCCAAGTCATGGTGCTCCAGTCGCTGAACTATTCGATTCCTGGTGACGGTTGTGTATATGCGCACTGATGATATCTCTCTTCCCAGCGAAGATACGAAATAGAAAGATGTCGTCCCTGATGCCAGGTTTACCCAACAGATGCCTCGGAAAAACCGGGACGACGAGCGTACCGAAGCCCTAGCACAGCTGGCAGAGCCTTCCCAAAGGTAGCAAACAATGGCAAGGCAACCATTGCGTCTGAAGTTGTCGTAAATGACCAATGTTCTAAGCGAGGCTTGATAGGATGCCATGATATCAAACGAGCCTGGACCCCTCTTGGAATGATAGGCTTTCCATAGCTTCAGGGAAACAGCACCCAGCTCTGCCCACATCCGCGATGAAAGGTCGAATCTCCAGACATCCAAAGTAGCAATGCCATTCCGACGTCCAAGGGGCTTCCATCCACCAAACAGTACAAGGGAGGTATTGCCATCTGCGAAGAGCCTGGCGAATACTCGACTTTCAGGCTTCTGGGTTTCATTCAGCTGGATGTGTTCCCATTTTTCGACACCGACACCGTCCTGTTCCTCGGTCACCCTTACCAGTAACTGATGCAGGCCGTCGGAGTAATTCGAACACTTGTGTGTTCTTGGCTGATAGCCATGCCATGCACACCCTGCGAATGAAACCAAAAAGAATGGAGAGCTCCGATACACGTTATTCCCTCCGCGAGCGCTTGGTGCGGGAATGGTGACCAGAGCTGTTCCTAGTTCGCCAATGGGGGGATTCCCCTGTTTCTGCTGTGCCCGAATGACCCTGGTACTCCGGTCACTGTCGTACATCAGCAACAGCTCTCCACATTCACCAGGGCCCCAACCATGCATTATGACCTGATGCTTGGATGGAGACACAGCTATGCTTGGCATAAGCGAAACGTAAGAAGACGAGCATCTTGCATCCAGAGCCTCGCTCAAATCCACTTCACGTTCTAGCAAGTGCCATGTTTGACCCCCCATGTAGCTGGTATCGTACACAGCCACATCCAAGTAGGCTGTTGCGCCGTGGTATAGCTTGTACATACACATCAAATGTGGCGTGTACTCGCTTTTACTGTTTTCTCGGAACATCACTGTCTCTGTTACCATAGCTGTCGGAGTTTGAATTTGCTCGCCATATGGTCGCTCGACTTCGAATGGAATCGGTTGCATTGGAAAGGCGGTGACATCTCGAAATGGCTCGCTACTGCCCGCCACGATTTCGGTGCTTACCAGTAACACTACAACCATGACGTACTCCATCACACGTGCAAAGGCATGCACACAAAGCCTTCCTGCCGTGGTCTCCAACCTTCGAAGAACCATCCTCTAATGGACGTCTGGGCGAAGTTCCCGCCGGTAATCTCTGCATGTACTTCCCGGTGACACTATCGAATTTACTTGCTTCGAAGCAGTGCAGCTCGCTCCGTCTCGTCTCGGGCTTCAGCCTCACCACTGATTTGGGCACTGCGGCTCGGACTAACACAGCATATGTACGAGTGTTCTACAAAAGGACGCCAAATGCTCAAATTACACGGAGAGTTGAGGGGATTTCACGGGAAGAAGACTGCTCTGAGTCCATCACCAAGACTCGCACCAGTGGTAGATATAATAACGAGGAAGAAGATGTGGAACTGGGTTGAAACGACCACGCCAGTTGGAAAGCGCTGGTCCAGACTACAGAACTGTGTTTGTAGAAACTAACCAGCTAGCAAACCACTGGCATTAGCTCTAGCCGCACATGGTTTTAAAACAAATCACGGAGTCACGGAAAACAAGTCACGGAACGCCGCGTTTGCAGTTGGATATCAGGCGGAACAACAAAGCAGGCGAGCGTTACCCATGCCATGGCGGACTCCGTTTTGGAGAGCATTGTGTCTTGCATTTGGTAACATAATTATTATGTTCGAACCTGCACAAACACATGATTGTTCGCTGTTTCCGCATGGAGAACCGGATGTGCTGTACATACATGTACATGTACACTCGTATTACATGTAGTTCCCGCAGCTATGCAGAGACTATGCAGCTATGTAGAGACACGCGATGATCGCTGATCGGTGCCGGATACTAATAATTATTATAGGTTTACAATTGTACTTGAAGTAGTGCATGGCAGGGAGGGCCTTATGGCTTGTTGGTGCCCGACAGGTTAGCCTGAGGGCCGTAGGCCGGAGGGCAAACCTGAAGGGCGCAAAACAAGCCATAAGGCCCTCCCTGCCATGCTTTAACTATTTTAGAACGAGGTTATT
>NW_027044787.1:0-19092 GCF_964019385.1 Sycon ciliatum | reverse complement strand
TCACCAGCAGCTATACCAGTGGCAACTTCTCCTCTGCACATGGTGTCCCCATCAGCTGGGACATATGCCTGCACGCAAAACCCTATGCCAGAAGTCAACCGTGTGTCCCACCCTTAGCCAATCCGCCCACCAAGGCTACCAGGGTGCTACAACCCTTGTGTACCCAGTGTCTGACAATAACCCTAATACCAAGCTCAACGCCCGACACAAGCCAACAGCATAACTAGTTTATCACAGCCAGCTCAGAGCACAAGCCACGCAACACTGTCAGCTACAACGCAACCCGGCAGTCAACCAGTCAACCTTATCAACTGCAACTACCCGTGGGCGAACAAAACCGCAGCAGCAGGTACGGACCACCCAGGACCTCCTCGACTAGCCGCATAATTCTCCATCGGCTGATGCAGAACAATGCAAATAAAGCTTCCAACTAACTTCCAACAGTGCACAATGCATATCCAGAAGCTATAGTTCAACCATCTGTCTCTGCTATCCTGCACTGCCACCTGCCTCTACTAGCCAGCACTGTCGCAAATTGCAACTAGTTCCACTGCACTGTACAAGTGGCCTGCAAGGACACTCACTCTTCAAGAATTCCTGGTATCATCGTGAGTCAGAAATGCCTGTCTGATTCCTACTCCCTGTGACAATATTCGTCTAAGAGCCCCGTTCATGCATATGCTCCTGGGGCTTTATAGCTATTCTTAGTTGTAGGACTGGTTCTTATGTAGAACACAGCTCATCATCATCACGGTATTTTCCTAGGTGTGTAATTGTCTGTGATGTGTCACCAATGCGGCACAACGCTACAGTAACTAGTTACTCTGTATTGCTATCCTGTGTTAGATTCACGAAGCCCGAGGTATCTACGATGTGTGGTGCGTGCACTTTTTTAGACAAGTATCACTTCAATGACTTTACTTCCCAATCTGTGATGTTGCCTGCTCTCTTTCCTTCTCTCTTGCCACCCTGCCTCAGTCAGTAAATCTAGATCGGCTAAAGAAGCCAGAAACCTTGTCCGCCGTTCAGACATGTCGCCTGGCCACTGTACCAACAGCATGCTGACTAGGCGGCCGCTGTACAGCCTACAATACGGGCTATGTGTGCTCTCGCTCCCTGTATCACTGTGAATTAATGTTATTACTAGTATTATTTACTGCGTGACATTCACCACCATTTCGCTCTGTTTATAATAATTATACCCTCTGGTAATTATTATTATTTTTAGTTCACCTAACCTGTCACCAATCCAGTTGCAAGTGTTTTGGCGATGACGGTGGCTTGTGAGCTCGTTTGTGTCTGTCAGTTGTGCACATCTGGGGAGTTGCAATATGGCGCAAAGCCAGAGAATTGCACCGTCTCAAATTATTTTACCTGCTTCAATGGACGCAATTTCAGTTTCCCTTGGACAATTCCGAGTCAGGATCTTTGGCATCCGGGAAAGCTACCGATGAGAGGAACACTAACAGCTCAAACTTTATCCCACAGGATGCGCTGGACCAGGGCTGCAAGCCAGCGAAGCTAAGCGTTTCAGGATGGGGCTTCCGCTTTCGATCGATCTCAATACGCCATTTCACCCTTCTTCCTTCGTACTGAAGAAACTCAAAATGTTTTGTTGTTGGCACCCCCCCCCCCCCCCCCCCCCCCCCCCCCCCCCAGTACTGCAGTACAAGAATTTGAATTAAAAATTATTTGAATGATCGTACGAGATCGTATCCATGGCAATTCCTTGCCAAACTGACGTAATCCTGGAAAATCTCAGTCGATGGACGATGGGCCATACCATAGTCTACATAGACTAGTAGTACTAGTATTAGCAAGTGTAAGGCCGGCCATGGCCCATACTGGGCCATAGGCCATGGCATATGGGCCCATGTGTCCGTCTACATAATCATTACTGACATTAGCACGCTAGCGCTAGCGCTAGCGCTGTGTGGCCTGACTCCTGAGTCCTGGCCTGTGTGATCGTGAGTCCTGAGCGCTAAGCGCTAGCTGATATAAGTGCTAAGCACTCCGGGCACTGTAACATTACAACTAAAATTTCTAAATTGAACTACAGCTGTACTTGTACTTGTAGCTCAAGAACCACTTATCTTTGTTCTATTCATCGATTATTATAGATGACTTGCACGAAGAGTCAAAGATTGTCTGGGTTCGAGACGGGGCAAGTGGACCTTCTAGAATTCTCACTCTGACTTCCCGACCATTTGAGTTTGAGACTTTCGAATTTCGCGTTTTGCCTGACGAACACTGAGCTAGTATTTTTGGCTAGAGTTTTTTTTTGATTTGGCTTGTATCGTCATGCCGAAGCGCTACTGCAGTACTGCGCTTCTGAATGCACCAGCCGACTAGAGATGGAACTAAGCTAAAGGCTCTCGTTAGTAGTAAGTGCGGGGCGGGTTCTGGCCCACTTTTTGACCTTTGACCTTTGGGCCAAATAAGGCACACTGTGTCGGTCGTGCTTGGTCTGGCCCCGGGACCCCCCAGAGTTTGACCTTTGACCCCTGGCATGCCATAAATGTGCCATAAAGGTTCTTTTCCGTGGCGAACGTGCACGTTCGGTGCATTCGCACCGGGGAGTAGTAAAATACGTACTATTCCCTGATTTGCACATCGTAGATGTGCATTGCATGCAGTGACATATTGCGCATGCGTGCATACGCACGCGGAGCGTGTGACCTTCAGTGGTCCTATGCGTGTGGAAAAGACGCAGTGCAACACAAGGTGTACTAGTACACGTGTCATTATACTACTCCCTGATTCGCACTTCGTAGATGTGCAGCAACAAGTTCACTTTCCTTGCACTCGTTTTATTCACACATCGTAGATGTGCACTGACAAGTTGCCCATACAGAGCATGCCCTTAAGAGAATGTTCAAATTCGGCCATATTATGAGCTCCAAGATCAGAATTCGGCTCAACATAGTACTTGAAGTCACCGTTCCCATTACGTCATGTACATTTTTTACATACACCCTGTTGAAGCACTGAAGCATCGGTTTTCGGCGAATTCAACATGCGAATTTTTGAAAATTCGGCGAAAAGATGGGTAATTTCTTCAAAACCACTGTTTTCGGCGAATTTTTCGCCCGGCCGATTAGGGAAATGCCTACTGTCCATGCAGGTCCATTAGATGCAAATTTCTATTTTGATCAGGATACAGTTAGAATCAACCGGCTCCGCCCGCGGTATCATGCATCAAAACAATTATTGAAGGGGTGTCACAGTGAAGCAGTGTTGCTACGCACCGCAAATCCCCTCTGCACTGCACCGAATCTTTACTGGAGAATCCAGAGTGACCAGCAAAGAGTCACAACCCGCAGGTATCCAGTCACACTAAGGCATATCCACCATTCCCCACATATTCACTGTAACAAAACACAATACTGTTTACTATAATGCACTTTTATTTAAATGGACTTGGATGAGTCTGTAGAAGAGAACACAATGCACGCACACGCACGCATGCGCGGGCACACACACACACACACACATCTAGGTTATAGTGCTATACACATATCTAGGGTTTAGGAAGCACGAGAATGTGTCGAAGCACCCACACATACCCCTTCATGCAGTGTACTGCAGTAGCCCAACACATTACGACTGCACAGGACCATCACAAAACACATTACGACTGCTATAGCACAGGACCATCACAAAACACTACACACTGTTACTACACTACACACACAGTTACTACACTACGCCTGTTACAAGTACTTACAAATAATTTTGAAACAAATGGCACATCCCGAAGACGGCAGCTCCAGACCTTCATACATCATCATCTGTAAAACCAAACATGAGCGCACACAAACACTATTAGTGTCACGAATACGAAAGCAGGGTAAGACAAGAGGATACGAAACAAGTAAGTATCGCTATAACGAGGGGGGGGGGTAAATATACATGTAGACAGAGCAGTGCTTACTTACAGGGTCCTAATACGCTCCAAGGCGTCCCGGTAGTCGGACTGCAACAGCAGCCCGACCTGGCGACCCTCCCAGTAACGGGTTAGATGGGCCGCACCCGCCAGGTGGGCGACCACGGCTGGGCCTCCCACCAGCCTTTCTCCACTGTAAAAAAACGAAAGAAACCACAGAAAGCACAGTGTCATAGAGCTCTTTTGTTGGGGGAGAGAGCTAGGAGCACTGCACACTTACCATTTGTCACAATATATGATGAGAAAGAGGCGGCGCTTGACGCACCGCCTCAGGTGCTGAAACAGGGGTATTACCCCTGACATTCGAACGCTACAGTGACAAGTGAAAGCCATTTGGACTGTAATGATACTGAAGTGAAGGTGTGAACCGCAAAGCAAGACCTTTTACCTTCTTCCTGTCGAATTCGCTCCCCAGCTGCATACCGACATCATCCGCTAAAACCCAATCATACCAAGTAACGCAAAGGTCATCAGTTGACCTTTTGGACTTTTCAACTCTTATCCAAAACCACCAAGAGGAAAAAACCAGGATAAAGAAGACGTCAGTTGTAGAAGCGTTTGTGGAGGAGTTGTTACATTATTCTCAGTAAATAGATATGGCTGATACATTCGGTGTAGACTTGGACGACCGGTCGTGGTCTCTCACCACGGGTCCTTTACTAATAGAAAGGCGGACGCCAATAAGAACTGTTGTGGAGGTGGCAGATCAAAACGCGCAGCAAGAAATTTAGCACGTCGATGGTAGACTCCATCGGGAGGACGGACCAGCTCTTGTTGATAGTAGGGGAGTGTCCGCCTGGTGCTATGAAGGTCGCCTTCATCGCGTTAATGAACGGGCTTGGATAGGACGGGGTAGCATCGAGTACTACCTCAACGGTGCCCGTCATAGAGCCGGCGGTCCTGCAGTCAGTTATTGTGACGCCACATGCTGTATTCTACGGTGGTATCACCAAGGAAGGCTCCACAGGGAGAATGCGCCAGCGGTTATACACAGGGAAGGTAACAATCGTGTACGGGAGTGGTACCGATACAACCTTTGGCATAGGGAAGATGGACCTGCTTTCATCTCTCAGGAGGAGGAGGGTGTCTATCAGTGGTACCTCAACGGGGTGTATTACGGTGACCACCATCAAGACCAGGCAATACACCCCATGGAGCTGCAGTATATTAATGTAGTGCCTACTAAGGCAGACTCGTCAGCAATAAGTCATGAGTCCAGTTGTGTGATTTGTCAGGATGCCCTGGATCGTCCTCTATCCAAATTGGAGTGTGGTCATGAATTTCACTTCCACTGTATCAAGGAGTGGATCAGTTCTGCCCCCAGCCCAACTTGCCCAACCTGCCGCTACTCCATGACTGCAGAGGACTTGGTTGAGTTCTTGTAGTAATACATGACACAGCTGCATGTAGGCGACTAAGAATGACCAGTCATGTGCTACAGACGGATACGGACACGCCACCCTAAGTAGCCATGAGCGGCTCTTTGGACAAGGGCAACAAAGCACCCCGTGGGTGGCCAAGGTTGTCACTAGCCACAAGTCTGCTCGCTCAGTTGAATAAGCTGGGTGTGCCCATGAAGACCATGGAAGACCTTTCCAGGTGCCGGCAACAAGCAGAGGACAAGACAGACTGGAAGAAACTGTGCAGCTCGACACTCGAGGACAAATCAGTATCAGCAGCTACTACACCTTGCTGATGATGCTCACAAGACAGAAGTGGGAAAAACACTGAATTTCTTTATTTAGTGCTCAACTACGCGAAATGTGTTATTATTATTACACATGTTCAACTGTACTCAGTCTGGCTGACTGCCATTCTCTACCACACATTACCGGACACTGTTGTGGTTGTCGTCGTTATCGTCGTCGTCATTGTTGATGTTGTTGTCGGTTGTTGTCGTCGTTATTGTCGTCGTTGTTGATTTTGTTGGTGGCTGTTGCTGTCGGTTGTTGTCGGTTGTTGTCGTTTGCTGTTGGTTGTTTTTGGTTGTTGTTGATGTTGTTGTCGGTTGTTGTCGTCGTTATCGTCGTCGTTGTTGATGTTGTTGTCGGTTGTTGTCGTCGTTATCGTCGTCGTTGTTGATGTTGTTAATAGTTGTTGCTGTCGGTTGTTGGTTCTTATTGTTGATTGTTGTCGGTTGTTGTTGGCTGTTGGATGTTGTTGTCGGTTGTTGTCGGTTGTTGTTGGTTATTGTTGGTTGTTGTTGGTTGTTGTTGGTTGTTGTTGGGCGTTGTTGGTTGTTGTCGGTTGTTGTCAGGTGTTGTTGGTTGTTGTAGGTTGTTGTTGTCGGTTGTTGTCGGTTGTTGGGTGTTGTTGTCGGTTGTTGGGTGTTGTTGTCGGTTGTTGGGTGTTGTTGTCGGTTGTTGGGTGTTGTTGTCGGTTGTTGGGTGTTGTTGTTGGTTGGTGTTGGTTGGTGTTGGTTGTTGTTGGTTGTTGTCGGTTGTTGTCCGTTGTTGTTGGTTGTTGTTGGTTGTTGTTGTTTGTTGTTGTCGGTTGTTGGTTGTTGTTGTGTGTTGTTGTTGGTTGTAGTTGGTTGTTGTCAGTTGTTGTTGGTTGTTGGATGTTGTTGTCGGTTGTTGTCGGTTGTTGTTGGTTGTTGGTTGTTGTTGGCTGTTGTTGGTTGTTGTTGGTTGTTGTTGGTTGTTGTTGTTTGTTGTTATCGGTTGTTGGTTGTTGTTTTTTGTTGTTGTTGTTGGTTGTAGTTGGTTGTTGTCAGTTGTTGTTGGTTGTTGGATGTTGTTGTCGGTTGTTGTCGGTTGTTGTCGGTTGTTGTCGGTTGTTGTTGGTTGTTGTTGGCTGTTTTAGGTTGTTGTTGGTTGTTGTCGGTTGTTGTCGGTTGTTGTGTTTTAATCGTTATTTTGTTCATTATCCAGGAGGATGTTGCTATGATCCAGTACCATTTTTTCACAAAATTATATGAGACAAGTTTGTGTAACGTTAGTGTGACGTGGGGTATGCTGATTGGATGTGAGGTGGTGAGAGTATGCTGATTGGCCGATGACAATTAGTGGAAGGGATAACGTAATGCGCTGCTTGTGCAGCGTAACCAAACACATGGTCTGTGGGAAACACCCTAGTAAAATAAATAAAATAATAAGAACATGAATTGCCACCGGCACTGGAGAGACTCGAGCCCCGCCACCTTGTTCAAATCGGACTTGGTAGCTTCATACTGGAACTTAATCTTCTTCTTTTTGAGGTATGACCGTACAAAACGCGCTTGGATTTTTTCATTTTATTTTATTTTGTTATTTTTTTATTTTTTTCATTGCAACTTTTTTGGCAGATAGCAACTTTTTTAGCAGACTCGTGAAACAACGGTGAATCTGGAACGAATAAATGGTCCATGTCAAAGGCATGACGAGTCTCGAAGTCTTCACATTCACGATGGAACCTTGTCATGATTGACGCATTCCTTGATGGTGCGCACATGAAATCACCCTGGCTCATCTTTTCCAACTCCATTCTTTTCACATCCTGCAACCCATACCCTACCAGTATCAGTGGGGATGCTAGAATCAGAAGAGGCAAGGCAGCACTCTTCCGTGGATGTATTACTCGACACAACACCACCCATACTTGTTTTCTAGAAGTTTTGACTATAATGATATATTGCAGCAGGAAGTAGTATACAGTCAAATAGGATAGGATAAGAATGAATGATCAACTGTCTGATAAAGAATGCAGTTCATTAAAGACTTATTGGAAGGTCTCTACCAGCTGATCGTCATGTTGGACGGCGACACTGCATAATGATATGAAGCTCTCAGTTAGCTGTTTCAGTTCCGTGGTAGAAAGTGTCATGTGTGCGTCCAGAGAACGATGAAAACATCTGGGGTCCACGTTGATGCAGACGATTGGAGAAACAGCAAGACGTACCTTCAACGCTTGCTCGTCAATGTCGAGGGAGACTGCCCCGGGGTAGATGAAAACATCTTGTTCCACATCCAGTTCGAACCAGCTGGTCGGGACTAGCTTGCTTTCACCGTTGATGTACACCCGACATTGACCGTAGGACGAACGTGATGGGTAGAAGTTGGTCTTGATCTTCTCCACACGTCCTCTTCGGAGAGTGTCACGGAGCGATGGACAAGTCTTGATCAAGTTCGTAATGATGAACTCAGTGGACTCATTCAGTTCGATGTAAACCTGTCCTTGAGCATCTTTGCGAGCTGTTGCCGTACTACCACAGGCTGGTAGAGCTCCTGAAGGGAAGTACATCTTATAACCAGGCTTGTAGAAGGATCTACCTGATGACTTGTAGGACAGTTGCATGTCCTCCTGAAACCCATCTACCACAATCTCTTTGTGGAGCTTGGTAGGAGCAGGTGACACATAGCGACGCTTAACCGGTACTGCCTTCGAAGAGAGCACAACTTGAGGAGGGTCAGCAGGAAGAGCGGAATTCTTCCTCACCCGCCGCTCGTATAGGTTATCCATCTTCCAGGAAGCGAAGGGAGAACAACTCATCAGCACTGTATTCGATGAACGAATGACTCGACTACAGGACAACCACCCGTATTTATACAAGGCAGAGACGGAGGCGGGTTGAAGTGATAAAATATGTGTCAGCTAGGTCAACCAATCACCATCAAGCCCGCCAAAAACATTTGACCACTCAGCATTGAGCCCACCAAAAACATTTGACCAACCAGCATCAAACCCGCCAAAAGCATTCTGTCCAATCAGCGGCATGCCCACCAAAATCATATCTCATCTTAAAGATTCCTTACATGATACCGCCACTTTAGTGAACTGATACAGTATGGAAACAAGATCAGAGTCGAACGTGTGCAAGTTCTGAATCACGTGATCAAGTGAATAGGTTTCCCAACAATAGGCATCAATCAATGATGCCATAAGAGATGTATCAGATGGAGATAAAATCAGCAAATTCGTACGCAACGTGGACAGTTGAGAAGAAGACACCATCCTGGTCGACTCCATGAGATGCAGTACATATAGGAGTGGAAAATGCTGAGGAAGAGGTTTCATGATTCGACTGAACCTCGACCATGATACATTGCTACGAGGTAAGTAGGAACGCAGTTTACGTAGTACATCCACATTCGTATCGTATACTATGCAGGATAATGCTATAGCATAGTTTATACTCTTGTACAAACAGGATTTTTTCATCGCAAGTATTTGCTCCCGAAGAGTGTGTACGCAAAGCTGATCGGATAAGAGTTCAGTTTTCGAAAGAAAATGCAAAAGATGACGATCCACACCGCTTAACCGCTCATGTACCGCGTAAGGCTTCTTCATCAAACTACATCTCCTATGCACATCATCTTCAGGGAAGTAAATCACCGCCATGACAAGTCCACACGAAGAACACACGTGTCTTCCTTCATGTAAAACATGATCAAGATGTTGACACTGTTTTTCCTCCCCGTATTGCTCTTTTTCTCCTTCTTCTTCTTCATCCTTCTCTTGAAGTCTCCTTTCACGTACATAAGCAGGTAAGATCTTAAATTCAGAATCCATCTTCACTCCTCACCAACATTCCCATTATGACACTATATCCAGCATGATATCTACTTTATATAACCAATCCTATCCAGGGCAATTATCAGGTACCACCATTGGGGTAGAGGACCTCATACCCTTTCCGACGTGTTGGAGAGGGTATGAGGTCCTCTACCCCAATGGTTGTACCTGATAATTGCCCTGGATAGGATTGGTTATATAAAGTAGATATCATGCTGGATATAGTGTCATAATGAGGATGTTGGTGAGGAGTGAAGATGGATTCTGAATTTAAGATCTTACCTGCTTATGTACGTGAAAGGAGACTTCATGAGAAGGATGAAGAAGAAGAAGAAGAAGAAGAAGAAGAAAAAGAGTAATACGGGGAGGAAAAACAGTGTCAACATCTTGATCAGGTTTTACATGAAGGAAGATACGTGTGTTCTTCGTGTGGACTTGTCATGGCGGTGATTTACTTCCCTGAAGATGATGTGCATAGGAGATGTAGTTTGATGAAGAAGCCTTACGCGGTACATGAGCGGTTAAGCGGTGTGGATCGTCATCTTTTGCATTTTCTTTCGAAAACTGAACTCTTATCCGATCAGCTTTGCGTACACACTCTTCGGGAGCAAATACTTGCGATGAAAAAATCCTGTTTGTACAAGAGTATAAACTATGCTATAGCATTATCCTGCATAGTATACGATACGAATGTGGATGTACTACGTAAACTGCGTTCCTACTTACCTCGTAGCAATGTATCATGGTCGAGGTTCAGTCGAATCATGAAACCTCTTCCTCAGCATTTTCCACTCCTATATGTACTGCATCTCATGGAGTCGACCAGGATGGTGTCTTCTTCTCAACTGTCCACGTTGCGTACGAATTTGCTGATTTTATCTCTATCTGATACATCTCTTATGGCATCATTGATTGATGCCTATTGTTGGGAAACCTATTCACTTGATCACGTGATTCAGAACTTGCACACGTTCGACTCTGATCTTGTTTCCATACTGTATCAGTTCACTAAAGTGGCGGTATCATGTAAGGAATCTTTAAGATGAGATATGATTTTGGTGGGCATGCCGCTGATTGGACAGAATGCTTTTGGCGGGTTTGATGCTGGTTGGTCAAATGTTTTTGGTGGGCTCAATGCTGAGTGGTCAAATGTTTTTGGCGGGCTTGATGGTGATTGGTTGACCTAGCTGACACATATTTTATCACTTCAACCCGCCTCCGTCTCTGCCTTGTATAAATACGGGTGGTTGTCCTGTAGTCGAGTCATTCGTTCATCGAATACAGTGCTGATGAGTTGTTCTCCCTTCGCTTCCTGGAAGATGGATAACCTATACGAGCGGCGGGTGAGGAAGAATTCCGCTCTTCCTGCTGACCCTCCTCAAGTTGTGCTCTCTTCGAAGGCAGTACCGGTTAAGCGTCGCTATGTGTCACCTGCTCCTACCAAGCTCCACAAAGAGATTGTGGTAGATGGGTTTCAGGAGGACATGCAACTGTCCTACAAGTCATCAGGTAGATCCTTCTACAAGCCTGGTTATAAGATGTACTTCCCTTCAGGAGCTCTACCAGCCTGTGGTAGTACGGCAACAGCTCGCAAAGATGCTCAAGGACAGGTTTACATCGAACTGAATGAGTCCACTGAGTTCATCATTACGAACTTGATCAAGACTTGTCCATCGCTCCGTGACACTCTCCGAAGAGGACGTGTGGAGAAGATCAAGACCAACTTCTACCCATCACGTTCGTCCTACGGTCAATGTCGGGTGTACATCAACGGTGAAAGCAAGCTAGTCCCGACCAGCTGGTTCGAACTGGATGTGGAACAAGATGTTTTCATCTACCCCGGGGCAGTCTCCCTCGACATTGACGAGCAAGCGTTGAAGGTACGTCTTGCTGTTTCTCCAATCGTCTGCATCAACGTGGACCCCAGATGTTTTCATCGTTCTCTGGACGCACACATGACACTTTCTACCACGGAACTGAAACAGCTAACTGAGAGCTTCATATCATTATGCAGTGTCGCCGTCCAACATGACGATCAGCTGGTAGAGACCTTCCAATAAGTCTTTAATGAACTGCATTCTTTATCAGACAGTTGATCATTCATTCTTATCCTATCCTATTTGACTGTATACTACTTCCTGCTGCAATATATCATTATAGTCAAAACTTCTAGAAAACAAGTATGGGTGGTGTTGTGTCGAGTAATACATCCACGGAAGAGTGCTGCCTTGCCTCTTCTGATTCTAGCATCCCCACTGATACTGGTAGGGTATGGGTTGCAGGATGTGAAAAGAATGGAGTTGGAAAAGATGAGCCAGGGTGATTTCATGTGCGCACCATCAAGGAATGCGTCAATCATGACAAGGTTCCATCGTGAATGTGAAGACTTCGAGACTCGTCATGCCTTTGACATGGACCATTTATTCGTTCCAGATTCACCGTTGTTTCACGAGTCTGCTAAAAAAGTTGCTATCTGCCAAAAAAGTTGCAATGAAAAAAATAAAAAAATAACAAAATAAAATAAAATGAAAAAATCCAAGCGCGTTTTGTACGGTCATACCTCAAAAAGAAGAAGATTAAGTTCCAGTATGAAGCTACCAAGTCCGATTTGAACAAGGTGGCGGGGCTCGAGTCTCTCCAGTGCCGGTGGCAATTCATGTTCTTATTATTTTATTTATTTTACTAGGGTGTTTCCCACAGACCATGTGTTTGGTTACGCTGCACAAGCAGCGCATTACGTTATCCCTTCCACTAATTGTCATCGGCCAATCAGCATACTCTCACCACCTCACATCCAATCAGCATACCCCACGTCACACTAACGTTACACAAACTTGTCTCATATATGTGAAAAAATGGTACTGGATCATAGCAACATCCTCCTGGATAATGAACAAAATAACGATTAAAACACAACAACCGACAACAACCGACAACAACCAACAACAACCTAAAACAGCCAACAACAACCAACAACAACCGACAACAACCGACAACAACCGACAACAACCGACAACAACATCCAACAACCAACAACAACTGACAACAACCAACTACAACCAACAACAACAACAAAAAACAACAACCAACAACCGATAACAACAAACAACAACAACCAACAACAACCAACAACAACCAACAACAGCCAACAACAACCAACAACCAACAACAACCGACAACAACCGACAACAACATCCAACAACCAACAACAACTGACAACAACCAACTACAACCAACAACAACACACAACAACAACCAACAACCGACAACAACAAACAACAACAACCAACAACAACCAACAACAACGGACAACAACCGACAACAACCAACAACAACCAACACCAACCAACACCAACCAACAACAACACCCAACAACCGACAACAACACCCAACAACCGACAACAACACCCAACAACCGACAACAACACCCAACAACCGACAACAACACCCAACAACCGACAACAACCGACAACAACAACCTACAACAACCAACAACACCTGACAACAACCGACAACAACCAACAACGCCCAACAACAACCAACAACAACCAACAACAACCAACAATAACCAACAACAACCGACAACAACCGACAACAACATCCAACAGCCAACAACAACCGACAACAATCAACAATAAGAACCAACAACCGACAGCAACAACTATTAACAACATCAACAACGACGACGATAACGACGACAACAACCGACAACAACATCAACAACGACGACGATAACGACGACAACAACCGACAACAACATCAACAACAACCAAAAACAACCAACAGCAAACGACAACAACCGACAACAACCGACAGCAACAGCCACCAACAAAATCAACAACGACGACAATAACGACGACAACAACCGACAACAACATCAACAATGACGACGACGATAACGACGACAACCACAACAGTGTCCGGTAATGTGTGGTAGAGAATGGCAGTCAGCCAGACTGAGTACAGTTGAACATGTGTAATAATAATAACACATTTCGCGTAGTTGAGCACTAAATAAAGAAATTCAGTGTTTTTCCCACTTCTGTCTTGTGAGCATCATCAGCAAGGTGTAGTAGCTGCTGATACTGATTTGTCCTCGAGTGTCGAGCTGCACAGTTTCTTCCAGTCTGTCTTGTCCTCTGCTTGTTGCCGGCACCTGGAAAGGTCTTCCATGGTCTTCATGGGCACACCCAGCTTATTCAACTGAGCGAGCAGACTTGTGGCTAGTGACAACCTTGGCCACCCACGGGGTGCTTTGTTGCCCTTGTCCAAAGAGCCGCTCATGGCTACTTAGGGTGGCGTGTCCGTATCCGTCTGTAGCACATGACTGGTCATTCTTAGTCGCCTACATGCAGCTGTGTCATGTATTACTACAAGAACTCAACCAAGTCCTCTGCAGTCATGGAGTAGCGGCAGGTTGGGCAAGTTGGGCTGGGGGCAGAACTGATCCACTCCTTGATACAGTGGAAGTGAAATTCATGACCACACTCCAATTTGGATAGAGGACGATCCAGGGCATCCTGACAAATCACACAACTGGACTCATGACTTATTGCTGACGAGTCTGCCTTAGTAGGCACTACATTAATATACTGCAGCTCCATGGGGTGTATTGCCTGGTCTTGATGGTGGTCACCGTAATACACCCCGTTGAGGTACCACTGATAGACACCCTCCTCCTCCTGAGAGATGAAAGCAGGTCCATCTTCCCTATGCCAAAGGTTGTATCGGTACCACTCCCGTACACGATTGTTACCTTCCCTGTGTATAACCGCTGGCGCATTCTCCCTGTGGAGCCTTCCTTGGTGATACCACCGTAGAATACAGCATGTGGCGTCACAATAACTGACTGCAGGACCGCCGGCTCTATGACGGGCACCGTTGAGGTAGTACTCGATGCTACCCCGTCCTATCCAAGCCCGTTCATTAACGCGATGAAGGCGACCTTCATAGCACCAGGCGGACACTCCCCTACTATCAACAAGAGCTGGTCCGTCCTCCCGATGGAGTCTACCATCGACGTGCTAAATTTCTTGCTGCGCGTTTTGATCTGCCACCTCCACAACAGTTCTTATTGGCGTCCGCCTTTCTATTAGTAAAGGACCCGTGGTGAGAGACCACGACCGGTCGTCCAAGTCTACACCGAATGTATCAGCCATATCTATTTACTGAGAATAATGTAACAACTCCTCCACAAACGCTTCTACAACTGACGTCTTCTTTATCCTGGTTTTTTCCTCTTGGTGGTTTTGGATAAGAGTTGAAAAGTCCAAAAGGTCAACTGATGACCTTTGCGTTACTTGGTATGATTGGGTTTTAGCGGATGATGTCGGTATGCAGCTGGGGAGCGAATTCGACAGGAAGAAGGTAAAAGGTCTTGCTTTGCGGTTCACACCTTCACTTCAGTATCATTACAGTCCAAATGGCTTTCACTTGTCACTGTAGCGTTCGAATGTCAGGGGTAATACCCCTGTTTCAGCACCTGAGGCGGTGCGTCAAGCGCCGCCTCTTTCTCATCATATATTGTGACAAATGGTAAGTGTGCAGTGCTCCTAGCTCTCTCCCCCAACAAAAGAGCTCTATGACACTGTGCTTTCTGTGGTTTCTTTCGTTTTTTTACAGTGGAGAAAGGCTGGTGGGAGGCCCAGCCGTGGTCGCCCACCTGGCGGGTGCGGCCCATCTAACCCGTTACTGGGAGGGTCGCCAGGTCGGGCTGCTGTTGCAGTCCGACTACCGGGACGCCTTGGAGCGTATTAGGACCCTGTAAGTAAGCACTGCTCTGTCTACATGTATATTTACCCCCCCCCCTCGTTATAGCGATACTTACTTGTTTCGTATCCTCTTGTCTTACCCTGCTTTCGTATTCGTGACACTAATAGTGTTTGTGTGCGCTCATGTTTGGTTTTACAGATGATGATGTATGAAGGTCTGGAGCTGCCGTCTTCGGGATGTGCCATTTGTTTCAAAATTATTTGTAAGTACTTGTAACAGGCGTAGTGTAGTAACTGTGTGTGTAGTGTAGTAACAGTGTGTAGTGTTTTGTGATGGTCCTGTGCTATAGCAGTCGTAATGTGTTTTGTGATGGTCCTGTGCAGTCGTAATGTGTTGGGCTACTGCAGTACACTGCATGAAGGGGTATGTGTGGGTGCTTCGACACATTCTCGTGCTTCCTAAACCCTAGATATGTGTATAGCACTATAACCTAGATGTGTGTGTGTGTGTGTGTGCCCGCGCATGCGTGCGTGTGCGTGCATTGTGTTCTCTTCTACAGACTCATCCAAGTCCATTTAAATAAAAGTGCATTATAGTAAACAGTATTGTGTTTTGTTACAGTGAATATGTGGGGAATGGTGGATATGCCTTAGTGTGACTGGATACCTGCGGGTTGTGACTCTTTGCTGGTCACTCTGGATTCTCCAGTAAAGATTCGGTGCAGTGCAGAGGGGATTTGCGGTGCGTAGCAACACTGCTTCACTGTGACACCCCTTCAATAATTGTTTTGATGCATGATACCGCGGGCGGAGCCGGTTGATTCTAACTGTATCCTGATCAAAATAGAAATTTGCATCTAATGGACCTGCATGGACAGTAGGCATTTCCCTAATCGGCCGGGCGAAAAATTCGCCGAAAACAGTGGTTTTGAAGAAATTACCCATCTTTTCGCCGAATTTTCAAAAATTCGCATGTTGAATTCGCCGAAAACCGATGCTTCAGTGCTTCAACAGGGTGTATGTAAAAAATGTACATGACGTAATGGGAACGGTGACTTCAAGTACTATGTTGAGCCGAATTCTGATCTTGGAGCTCATAATATGGCCGAATTTGAACATTCTCTTAAGGGCATGCTCTGTATGGGCAACTTGTCAGTGCACATCTACGATGTGTGAATAAAACGAGTGCAAGGAAAGTGAACTTGTTGCTGCACATCTACGAAGTGCGAATCAGGGAGTAGTATAATGACACGTGTACTAGTACACCTTGTGTTGCACTGCGTCTTTTCCACACGCATAGGACCACTGAAGGTCACACGCTCCGCGTGCGTATGCACGCATGCGCAATATGTCACTGCATGCAATGCACATCTACGATGTGCAAATCAGGGAATAGTACGTATTTTACTACTCCCCGGTGCGAATGCACCGAACGTGCACGTTCGCCACGGAAAAGAACCTTTATGGCACATTTATGGCATGCCAGGGGTCAAAGGTCAAACTCTGGGGGGTCCCGGGGCCAGACCAAGCACGACCGACACAGTGTGCCTTATTTGGCCCAAAGGTCAAAGGTCAAAAAGTGGGCCAGAACCCGCCCCGCACTTACTACTCTCGTTCCATACGTTCCTTTCCGAACCGGAAGGCAGAAACTTGATCTATTCATGCCATATCATACAGTGCTGCCAAACCGTCCGATTTTTCGGATAGTGTCCGATTTTTTGAAGGCTCTTCCGAAAACCGGTCCGAAAAGGGAAACGTCCGAAAAGCAGCCAAAATGTCGGAGATCATTACTTTCAATAACATATAGCTATGAATAGGATGAAGGCCGCAGACATCACGCAACTACATGTACGTTACTTGTTTGACATGTATTACTGTGTATTCTACAACAAAAATATTATTGAAAACCCAGAATCGATTTTCTCGTTCCTATCATCAGTGGAAAAAACGTCATTACTTTCCTATGCAGAAGTCCTGTACTTTCACTTTTCAGCGCAACTGTAGGCACAAATCACTGTACATTAATTATTTTGCTTCTAAAAAGGCTAGCGCTTGGCTGTGGAAGTGCAAAGTAACATGCCTGGATCAGGCTGGATGGCATGCACGCTGACAGTGTGTACAGAGTCAGTGTGCGACCGCACTCATCATTACAAAATTCATGACAATTCCGGGGTTACCATGGCAACGAAGCGAATTTTCATGGTGTTTTACGTGATATTTTGAATTCTCTGTAAAAAAATGCCGAGGAGAAAAATTCGCACCAAGTGGCCAGCCTTGGCGGTGAAGGGTGTCCGATTTTGGGCGAAAATTATTTGGCAGCACTGCATATCGAGCCGATGATGAGCTTGAACGAGGGAATATTTTAGTATCATTGGAAATACGGTAGTGTAGGCTGCAGCAAGCACGTCGTGGTCCTGGACTCTTATCTGGAGTGTGACTACTTTCCCGCAGTGGAAGCGAAGTCAAGCACAACGAAAGTTTGTCGACGTCTGAGAAAGAACTCGATTCTTTTGATTGCTGCACTAGCCACTACCTCCGGAGCACCCTCTCGTGAGGCCAGACTGCGGAGAGGCCCGGAACCTGCCGCGTAACGAGTGGAAGTCCAAACCACGGAAATTGAAGAGTGGAGGGACCGAGCGTGAGAGCCAGATGGCCTTTAATAGTACTTCAAGTAGTATCTGAGTTGACGGAGAGAACAAGTGTGCTGGAGAAACGCTGTAAAGTCCTGAAGCCTGATGTAGTACTAGCTACTGTTGAAGTCTCACTTGTTCCGATATGAACGTTTCATCAGCCCGGACCGTCTGAGCAACTGTATCTAGACTGGACTTTGGCCAGAGACATGTCATTGTAAACCTTGCTGAAGCCGTATATATCCAATGCCTGGCTCTAATGAGAAAGCAGTTTGGCGCAGGCTCGCAAACTATGATTGAATCAGGGAGTGGTCGAAAAATCACAAATATCCCTCCATGATTAGCTGCTGCTGATGACGATGCGGCTCCGACTGGGTCTCATGGGAAAGTAACGTGTACTGAAGCGCGGAACAAATAGTGCCAGAATGTGTGCGATGCACTTGACTTATCTGAGCATGTTCATCATTGTGGATGTAGCAGAACTACGCTGTGAGGTACCTTCTGTGTTGGACCTGCAGTTGAGCCACTACTCATCTTGCAAATTCCATACAAGGGTGAAAGGACGTGTCGGAGCATCATCAAACGGTACATTCACCGTCATCATGCACTGGCTCCATTGCCTACAGTAGTTCACGTTTTGACGGGGCGCGCCGGGACGCTACGTATGGAGTGGCGAGAACCGTTGGAATGCTCATGATGCTGGTTAGCGGCGACGAATGTGAATGTCAGGAACGGGTACGCAACCGCACAACTGTACAGATCAGGAAGTGATGGAAGAGTTGAATCTGTTCAACCGCCCATGCCGTGCACAGGGACACAAGCGTAGAAGTGGCTACGTTTCGAATGTGAGCTGGCGATGGCGTCGTGTGGCGACGAAAACAACTGCCACTTTTCAAATTTCAGCATTTCGAACACTATGCTTCCCATGATAACTCACGGAATGGCTCACATGACGGAGTTGGGCTTTACCAAGCTAGGATTATCATTTGCTTTATGGATAGTTCTTGAGTTTTTCAGAAGAACTGCTTTATATTTTACCTGTTGTTCCTTTAGAACGGCGCAACGTCCATGGCTGCTTTCTCGGTCTTCATAAAAGACTGGTATTATCAGCGTGATTCCGCTTTATTTGAGAAGAAATAAGAGAAAGGAAGTCCAGAAACGTCAACCCCAAGGGCCATGGACTGTGCTTTATGACTCGTGTCCATCGACACTAACCGTCGCAATATCTGCTGCATGCGTGTTGTGCGTGTTGTGCTGTGCGAATCGTACACGATTTTACAGCTCACCCAAGCCTTGCCAACAGGCTCCTATA
>NW_027044786.1:0-1000 GCF_964019385.1 Sycon ciliatum | reverse complement strand
ATTCGATGAAAGGTCAAAACTAACTAAGTCTTCTGCATTGTTCTGCTGTGACTGATGATATAAATATAATTTGAAAGGGACAATGGTTACCTTAATTGCTTCTTGCAGTCGCTTGATGAACTTGTACATGGTTTCCATGAAGCTCTCAAGCTTGAACTGAGAGTCTTCCTCACAGAAGAATGCCATGAGTTGCTTGGACAGCTCCTGGATCTCATCCAATGGTTCACTCAGCTCCATTACCTTCACGGATGCACTCTGAACACAACATGACGGCAGGGTATACCTGAGTCACGTATAGCCATTTAATGGTCGGCTAAACAAATATCCAGTGTCCATCATGTGCATGTGTGTGTTGGACAAATCTCGCATCCTGTATCTTTCTCACGAAGGTCGTGCATAGACAATTAATTATTTTATGAAAGAATGCCCAACTCCAGTGCCAACTCCAGACCAACAGACGAACACAAGTTATGCCAATTTTTGAAAAGTCGACAAGGTGACAACTACAACCCTACATATAGATCCATTATTGTCTGATGGTCGCTTAGCGCGTGAAACTCGAAGTAACAATACATTTTCAACCTCTTCTTTTTCTTCTTGTATCCATTGTGACAAGGAGACAACTATAACCCTACATAGCTATCCATTGTTTATTACTAATCTTGAATAATAGCTGTGCATGGCCCACTACCTATCTCTACACTGGTACAGTCAGACCTCGCATAACCGCACACGTCTGTTTCCCACAAAATAGCCGGATAGGCGAGGGAACCGGATAATCGAACACACATACTGTATGTATGCATGGCATATGCTGTAAATCAGTAACCAACGGGTTTCTTCCGCATGGCGAGGGGTCCGGATAAAAGAGGACCGGATAGGCGAGGTCCAACTGTACTGCACAATGTTTGGACCGAGCTAGCAGTGGCCAGACACGATGGCCGATTAACTTGACTCACCTCAATGAACGGCTTGGCAAGCTCCTGCAGGTCTTCAGGCT
>NW_027044785.1:0-19000 GCF_964019385.1 Sycon ciliatum | reverse complement strand
TAGAAGTTACAATCCAACCAGAAAATGGACTACACCTTCCTTTAGTTGTGTCACGCCTGCCTAGGAATTTTCTACTGAAGTATTATCGCTTCTTTCCTTATCTCTGTGGTTTCCCAGTTGCATCAGTGGTTCCACTCCTGTTAGGTTTATTCCCGTTTTGATCACGTATATCACAACAACAACAACAACCTCTTATTGGCGATTGTGCCATCGTGAGAATAAAGAATTCAATCAAAAAACACAACAACAACAACAACAACAACAACAACAACAACAACAACAACAAACACGCCGGTCTTCAAGTACACGAGACTAGCCCTGACCTTAATCATCACCTTGGCTCGGAGTCTTCCAATGAAGGCCTCGAGTGCTCTCAGTCTATTTGTCTTCAAGTTCTTCACATCCCTGGCGACGCTGAGTAATGATGTTGGCGGTTGGTTGTTGAAGATTCCCTCCTGCAGCCATCCTAGTACAAGAGCAGCCGTGGCCAAGTATAATACAGATGCAGCCAATTATCATTATTCCTAAACTGGTACATGTATCTAAGCGTCCTCCGCACATGTCAAGAAGGACTAATCGAAGCATTTCCGAACCAGCAGTTTTCGTTCCCTTGTCGTGTTGGTCTCTTACATGGAATAAAGCGAAATGATTAAAACAGAAAGTATATGAAGTTGATTGGTCCAACTAGGAACACACGCTTCTTGCCGAACTTGACACTTGACTGACTCACGACTGCCATCCGGAGCACACGAGGAGCACGTCGCACCTTCCACTCGGCAAACCTGCAAGAAAGCACCACTCCCTGCTCAATACACGGTGTTTCGGGGAATTCACCCCTCATCAGTTGAGCTTGAGTAGGCTGAGGAAGATTGTGCCTGAAAAGCACCACTTATATACTGCTCTCCAGGCCAAACCATCACCAGGGATACAAACGTACAGAGACGCTTTGTTTCCAGCGCGACAAACACCTCGTGAAGCTCCAGGTAGCAGCGTGAGTCAGGGTCGCTCATGGAGTTGTGATAAACAGACGTTGAGAGCCAGTATAGCTATTCGCAACGCTGTCACCTCCAACAACTAGTCGCACGTCCGCGTGAGGGAAAACAATACGAACTTAGAATATGCAACTTCGGTGGTAATAGTCATGAAGTTGATTGTTCCAACTAGGAACACACGCTTCTTGCCGAACTTGACACTTGACTGACTCACGACTGCCATCCGGAGCACACGAGGAGCACGTCGCACCTTCCACTGGGCAAACCTCCAAGAAAGCACCACTCCCTGCTCAATACACGGTGTTTCGGGGAATTCACCCCTCATCAGTTGAGCTTGAGTAGGCTGAGGAAGATTGTGCCTGAAAAGCACCACTTATATACTGCTCTCCAGGCCAAACCATCACCAGGGATACAAACGTACAGAGACTCTTTGTTTCCAGCGCGACAAACAAACAACTTCATGACTATTACAATCAACTTCATGACTATTACCGCCGAAGTCGCAACTTCTAAGTTCAGAAAGTATATGTGCAAAGAATTGCAGGACATGAAACAGTGCGAAAAGGTTTAGTGCAGCCGAAGCTCACATACGTTCCTCACAGCGTCGTCCAAAGACTAGCGGTGGACAGTGACAATGAACTGCTGGTTCTCTCTGCTGACAGGTTGCACCTTTCATACATGGATTGGTGCCAGTGGTACATGATGGAAGTGCTGTAAGCAGATGATGCAGATCACATGTCAACCTAAGCAGGTAACCCTTGGACGGGATAATGCCGTCAGAAACATTGGCAGAATTTCGTTCGTTTTCTGGCTGTATGTTCAATCATGATTCATGCTTGATATGTGGTTGAAGAAATTGAGCCGAATTCAAGGAAAAGCCTGCCATAACGTTGGCGTTGTTCTGCCAATTTTACTGCTTTTAGAGCAGAAGCTACCATTTTGTTTTCAGCATTATCCGTCCAGGGCTATATGCAGAGCTTGTTTGTATAGACGACCATAGTCTGCTGTGGTCGTCTATACAAACAAGCTCTGCATACTACGAAGCTCTGCATACTACATTCCCTATCATTATACACATACATCATAGTAGGATGGAATTAAATATTCCACTGGTACGTACGATTGACTCAGCATGGCGGTAAAGATTCACCTGGCAAAATGGTGGTAAGTACACGCCAATACAGAGCACACAGTATAACTTTGCACAGAGAGAGCGTGTGTGTGGGAAGGTGTGTATATACCGCAAAACCGCCAACTGTATCTTTACCTCCATAAGAGTCACACATACTTTGTCGATCTCATTTTGAAAGGTATTCTCATAAGTCCAATTTTGCATCTTTGGAACCGGTTGCCTTAGTTCATGCTGCTAATGGTAGACATGAGTAACCGCATCACCCGAAGCCAGCGTTGTGTTATTGTTTTCGACTCACAATGGCTTCACACGCTAATACAGTACAGCAAAAATTCCTGATGATGGCTTGTCGTCAAAAATTCGGTTCATAATATTGAAGTTGCAGCAAAGAGACCACTTGCTTGGTAATGATGTTGGTTTATTGTGTTATGAGGTGGCTGGGGTGGAGCTTGAGCAAAATCCATCATCATGAAATCGACTGGTATCTCCACAGGGAAAGGCTAATATGCCAGTCTACCGAAGTAATACTGTGTAAGCTGTGCATAACTCCCAAGCTTTCATTCAACGAATGAATGAAAACCGTGCTACGGTGAATCACACTACCTCCTGAATCTCGTGACTAGACAATCACTGATATCAATAAAACTGCATACAAAAACCACCACTGCCGTTTCCGTGCTGCCTTCTCGATACATAAGTATGTACACTGTATATCATGTGCACATTCACATGTCTGAAGGTTCGTGGTTTTTCAATAAAAAGCAAAAAAACAAAAACAAAATCATCACTGTACTAGGCGGGCCTGTGTTGGAAAGTGTGGAGTCTGATCCGGGAACTACACTACGTCTTGCTGCCGCTCAATCAGTGAATTCTGCGCTGACGATTACCATCAGCAAACCAACAACAGCTGTCTCCATACCAATGGCTTTGACGCTTGTTGGTGAGCGATCTCACACGATTTCAAACTACTAAAACATCGAAGGACGTATACAACGGACTGAATCAAACTTTCCTGTGACTGCCAGCAATCAAGATAAACCTTCTGAAGTGCAAATTGATCTTCCTTTTCTTATTGGCAGATCATGAATGGCTTCTCATTCTGGAACTCCGAATAGAGATTTCATGTAAACATGACAGTTGTATCATAGAATTTACATCAACATTTGAAGTCGCTCAGGCGTCGACACGGGCTCTGTCAGGTAAGAGAATAATCACATGCATGATTGCATCAATGGGATGGAATAGTAAATGTACTTGTGCCATTTCTGCTGTATATCATTCCTTTACACTCCATTATCATCATTATCATCCGATCTCCTGATGAGCTGGAAGAAGCGAAAACTTTGTCTAGAGGCGTAACAAGTATCTATCAACGGAAGTGTCCCTGCTGTGTTGGTGCGTTGATGTTACGACGCTCTGTGTAGAAGAGTCGCTTAATGGAAAAGAGAAGGAGGCATTATGTAACTTGTATTTCTCGCCGGCGGAGCGCAGCGAGTTAGGCGAGAAATGATTTTTCGCGAAACATTTTCAGTTGCAAATATGGCATCTGGTGTGTTCTTTATTGTCGTTTCTTTTCCTGACTTCTTCAGTCAGATTAAGGGTCCGGCGGATTCTGCCGGCAGAAAAATTGGCAGAATTCGGTACTTTTTCTGGTAATTTTCATGCATGTTTGGTATGTGGGTAAAGGGGAAAATTGCGATTCCGCGGCCGCGTTTTTTCCGCGTTTTTTTGCGATTTTTTAAAAGACCACGTTTTCCGCGATTTTCCCGCGTTTTTTGAACTTTTTTGTTGTACTACACGTACACACAGTGCACTGTTCGGTCAGCAACGTCTCATCCGGTGGCGGCTTTGTACTCAAATATGACGAGCGCTTACAACAGAGACTTGTAACTGATTGATTTCACTACATACTCACTGAAAATTGCCTCATATCAACTGCAAACTTGCCGCCGCGAGATGATATCAATAATATTCACCGCATATTTACCGCAAATTCACCGCAAATTATGCCATATTATGCCGCGTTTTTTCCGCGTTTTTTGCGATTTTTTTCCGCAATTTTCCCCGGGGACAGAGGTTTGTATGGTTCTGCCAATTTCACTGCTTTTCGAGCAGAATCTGCCACCTTTTCGAGCAGAATCCGTCGGTCCCTAGTCAGATTCGAATCTCACCAGTGTCCCTGCCTTCCCACCCTTTATTTCTGTTCATCATACAAGTAATATTATTGCTTTTTTATCACTTTTTGCCGTTATGTGCTTGCCATGCCTACATGATGCCTAATGGCCATTGGGGATATACACCCGGGTTTTTTCCTCACGACTGTGTCCGTCGGCGCGAGTGTTTTTTCCCGGCTGCCTCAGTCCAGGGAAATTAATCTGACGGTTACAAGGGTTCTGCATCATGACCTACATGTATTTCTGCTATCAGCTGGCACACCTATTCTATCTGAGACACTCTGTTTTCAGTCCTTGCTTCCATACCTCACTCGTTACCCGGTTCACATCTGGCTGCGGCCAACTACCCTTCACTTTGTGTGTTGTCGCTATTGCTGTCTATGTCTGCGTGTGTGCCAGTAAATGTGGAGCGAGAAGGATTGCGAAAAGTAAGTAGTTTACTATGTGAGCGTGATCGTGTCTGCAAGCGTCGTGTGGTCTCGTCTGGTCACAAGAAGAAACTTAACAGCTGGACTGACTTTAACTGCTGCTCAACCATGGCATCCATATAGCGATGCACCATAGGCATAGATCTAATGGCCCAGTTCGTGATCCCATTATGATTGGTACTGACAATTTCAACAGTTACTCTTTACAGACACCAATACTGCAAAGTCTTCTTCCGCACATCACTGAGCTCTGTGCTGAGTCTGCTGACTCCACTATATCCTATAGGCTATACCATGTTTACTGACATCACTTGCATAAATTTCATCTCTATGCTGATATCACTGACTGGCCTGTACTCGAACTTTGTGCGGGCATCTGTCAGTATGTCAAGTAAAAAGTTAGTTTCCTGAGGTAGCACAGAGTTCTATGGTAACACCACTTAGTCACGTGGTGAGTAGCTATTCAATATTGTTGTCCGAGTCTAACACGAACCATAAAATGATGAATAATAGCATCGGGAAACAATGGATTTAAAAATAATTGTTTTAGAATCACAACCTGTGGTCTGTGATAATCTTCTGTATCCCCAAATAGTCCATGGCTCCCCATTAGGCATTGACGCGTGGCGGATAATGCTCGAAAAGGTGGCAGATTCTGCTCTAAAAGCAGTGAATTTGGCAGAACCATACAAACCGTATGGCGGGCAATTTCTCGAATTCTGCTCCATTTCTTTATCCACATACCAAACATGCATGAAACTTACCAGAAAAAGTACCGAATTCTGCCAATATTTCTGCCGGCATTATCCGCATATGCCTACTCCCCATGCGAGTTAAGTTTATGTTAGAATGGCTGTATGATATACACTGTATTGCGAGTTCAATTATTCCTGGATTTACAGAATTTCCACTCTTTCATTGGCAGGCTGGCATAATGTGATGGTCTGAGACTGTGATTGCAATTCTACAACGGTACTGTGCATACACACGAGTTCGTCAGAGACTCCAGTTTTGTGCATGAGCATGATCACCACGGATGCAGAAATCACCACTGGACATGGTACTAAACGAAAGTGGACAGTCAATGCTACAAGTAGCAACACGGAAGTTTCCTCCACTTAGTTTATTGGAATTGCAATTATTATATGGAACGTGACAATCTTGGAAATGGAAAAGTGAAACATTTGAAAAGGAGGATAGACCTGAGTACATAGTCAAGTCAATAGTATATGAGATTTAGTAACATTGCACTTCGGCGTATTGTGAAGGATTAAGTCCAGTATGCACATACGGAATTCATCAAGATTTCAGGGCGCAAAGAATAGCAGCAGCTCCCACATTGGGCTTTTGGTCAAGGAGACTAACACAGAAATCAATTTCATCAAGCTCAAAGTGGGCCATATAGAACCGGAAAAAGTATTAACATTAGGAATCTTGTAGTCAGAAACTGAGAAAGGTGTGAGGAATATCATCCTTTTGTAGGAAAGTATACCGCTATTTCAACAATACATGCTGACCAAGAATCAGGAAGCCCGTCGAAATTCAAGCGAGGCATCGGGAAATAGCCTCCGTTTGACCATGGAGGACACACACACACACACATACACACACACACACACACACACACACAATCATTTCTATGCTTAGTCTAAAGTACAGAAAAACACCAACAAAACATATGCAGCTTCAACCTTGTAGAATAATCGAGGATTTCAAAAAACTCGCATAGATGCTGCCATAAACTGTTTCTGAACAGCTACAACACATTTGAAAATGCAGCAAGTGAGACGCTGGAAATATACCGTGAGTCGTTGCATTTGGACGAAGAGACAAATCGGCTGACTGGCTGGTACTTCTTATACACTGATATACTGCATGATGAAACAACAGCATCAACAACGACAACGGCAACGACAACAGCAATGACAAAAGCAACGACAACAACAGCAACAGCAGAAACACCACCAGCAACAACATAAACAACAACACACATAAGCATATACACACACAGTCACGCATACACACAAACACACAAGAAGAGTTATGAACGCTGGTGGCAGTTGAAACCAGAGCGACAGACTTAAACATTGCACATGTTAACCCTTTAATGTCCGTACATACAAGCATCGATCCAATGGAATCGTTGGGGTGTGAATTTTGAAACTATCGTAACTTGGTTAAATCTCGGTCTTTCGGAGAGATATGTAGGTCGACGAGAAGACTCTCAGCTGTCGCCTCAAACAATTTCCAATGCGATAGGAAGAGGGGTTCCTGAGTTACAGCACACGTGATTTTGGACACGGGAAATGTGCGTTCAGAGCGCGACGCGCAGGTCGACGGCTCAAAGTTTCCTTGTTTACGTCACTGGTTGGCAAGGCGACAACAATTCAAATTAGAAAGTATATTCCCGGGAGTCTCTACGAAACAATCGAGATCAATACGAGCAAGAGGATTGAAATAGTGGATGGAAATCGATCTCAAGTGTGAGCGTTCCCTGGTTTACACCGCTGGTGCGAGTTCCTTGGCTTGCAGCGCTGGACCAGTGCAACCTGTGGGGCCGGGTGTGGGCTCATTGCGTTTGTCTCGTCAAGACCTTTTCAGGATGCCCAATATCGGGGAATTTGTCCAATTCAAACCAAAGTTAGTAAGTTTATATACGTCTAATTCTAGTTTCAGATTTTGGTGACTGCGTTGGCTTGTATACATTTTTAATCGGAAAATTCCTTGATCAGGTTTTACCGTTTCCTGATGATCGCTTCGTGCGTGAAACTCGGAGTTAAAACACTTTTTCATCTTCATATTCTTGTTGGATCCGGTTTCACCTGTAGTACCCAACTAACATTGCAATTGTACTCTAACAGTGGGGAATGTGATACTCAGAGCACTTACTGGTGCATTTAGGACGTTGAAAAGGAAGTTCACAATAGCGTCAAAGTTTGGGCGATCCTGCCGGTGGCGCATCCAGCAGTCTTTGATCAAGGTATACCTGCATCGGATCATACATCAACCAGGACATGTATCCAGTACTGTATCAGGTGGAGAAGATCTGAAACCACCCAATGAAATGTTTGACAAAGTGTTGGGTGCAACTAAAGACGATGAGTTACAATGATTATGATTTGACGTGGAGCAAAGGCCGCGAAGGCGCAGGACTTACACAAACTGCGTCATCCTTTCCGGTTTCTCGATATGATGGCCAGAGGCGAGGTGGTGAATGAGATCAGTTCGCGTACCAACATCCTGATAGGGACGATCACCTGAAGAGGCAAGGAGATAGTGACAGGCATGTACCATTTACATGATTGTACAAACACATTTACACACACACACACGCACGCGCACACTGACACATACTTGTACGAGCATCTATACTGCATGGCAATCAGAGTAGCACTAAGCATGCATGCTATGTACAATTTATACACAAATTTCACAACAGGCATTACACTACGGTAGGAAATAGGTCAGTGGTAGGTGCAGTACCTAGTAGTCAGGGGATAGGGTGAGGGGTTAGAGAGATCTGTCAAAATGCTTGAGACACCAGAATAAAAATGTAATGTTAATGTTGAAGATCCAAACCTTTTGAGCCCAGCCGCATAATCTCAAATTGACCGTGGTTGGTATTGCTGCTCGCCAAAGTGCTTCGAGGCTAGACTCTATCAGTTATCTGTCATTTCAGGATCAGTGTTTCGAACCGATTCCGTGCCTGCCTTGCACAGTTGGCAAGGTATTTGATTTGGTTTTTTTTTTGCGTTCAGCCCATTCAAAGTTGAAAAGGGACACCTCTCTTATCGTGAACAAGAAACGTACTTATGACAACCAACAGCTCATGACCTGCTACATTTCAGGGCTCACAGCATCACACAAAAGCGTGGGCGTCATTTTGGACAGGCCGCTGTCACACGAGCCAGCCAGCATGCCAGAATCGTGTACATGCGATCAGGCAGATATCTCTGAAAACTTGAAAGTGGGGAGCATTAAAAATATTCATTTGTACCAATGCTTTTGCCTAGGCCTCTGAAACTCTAGGAACATACTCTCAATACCCATTGTAAGGATTTGTCCGAGAGCTTTTTGTTTTAATCGATACGGTTTGATGGCCAATAGGGGCTACTTTTTGCAGGACTCCGTGTGCGGACAGTCTGAATGAAGCCTTCGGCCGATAAGGCCAACACTGCTCGCGAAATAATCCACTTGGAAGGAAACAAGAACTACCGAAATGAAATAGAGATGGTGAGGCAGTCTCCGGCCATCTCCTTCACCATGCACGACTCAGTTCTTGTCACAGCAACTAAGCCCAAGCAAGTCAAAATCTCCTTGCGCGACTGCGTTCTACGCCTGCGCTTAGCGGTCACGCGAGTTCGTCTCTATGGTGATCAGATCCAAGATGTCCTCCCACGTAATCGAGGTGTTGGCATGGTTGCTGTGAACCCTGCATTTGTACACTCGTGGCCAAAGAAACCCAACCCAAGAGTCAAAAGAAGAGCCGCGTTAACATTTCAATGACATCATGCACGGTGCAAACACAAATCTGAGGGCTGCAGGGGCTGCATGAGCCTTCGTGCTGCTTTCGACTCACGGATTAAAATATCCTTGGTCTAAACTGTAGAAGAATCAGTTAGATCCCGTGAAGCATCTATTCAAGCGGTGTGAATGCAGGGTTCTACCCAAAATGGCGTTAGGGGGGGGGGGGGGTGGAGCAACTCCCCCCCCTCTCTCCTACCCTGAACAAACAGTGGATACATTTGCTGTTTCCCGTACCCCTGCCCCCCCCCCCCCTAACATTTGGTTCCTGTCTAGAAACCTGGTATGGTTCAATGGGAGACTGCTGTTGACAATCTAGTGCTTAGGGGTCTTACCTAAGGTCATTATCTCACTGACAACAACACCGTATGACCATCTGAAGAAACAAGGGAAGAAATCGGAAAACCGTAGTAAGTGAGTCACTGGCACGTACTTTTAAAGTGAAGAGTTTCATTGGTAATATTATATTTTATTATAATTGTTCAGTTTATTTGTTTACGTGCTCTTCCGATTGGACCACAGTGAACAACACAGACACGCATACATACAGACAGACAGACAGACAGACAGACAGACAGACAGACAGACAGACAGACACACACATACACTCATACCCACAAACAGACAGACAGACAGACAGACAGACAGACAGACAGACAGACAGACAGACAGACAGACACACACATACACTCATACCCACAATTCATGCACACATGCGCTGACACATGCACATATGCCCACACAATGTACAGTCACAGCTCACTGACTTCAATGGTCAGTTATAACATTCTGGAAAAGTATGTTCGGGCGTGGTACAATTTTATTTTATTTTTGTTGCTATTATGATCGGCCTCATTTTCTCTGTGCTGCACTGACGAATCCACAAGGGACAACATAGTTCTGTCCGCAGATTGAGCATGTACACACACACACATGCACACAAAGAATTGTATACTCTAGATAAACTCGGGTACAAAAGAACTGAAGTGTGGAGTGTAGTCAGTCATTACACAGAACAGCACAACCTGTCGTGTAACTGAATAGCTTCAGTTCAGTCCATGTTCAACTTCAAAAGGACACTGGCTACATTTCTCTGATCACTAATGTATCCATCACTTACACATCATCCTCCAGAGAAGGATTTGAGGTTGCTTCCAGGATTTCAACTGCTGCCCATGGGAACATCTGCAAAATTCACACACACATACACACACACACACACACACACACACACACACACACACACACACACACACACACACACACACACATAAGAATACACACAAATGCACAGACAAGCATGCACGCATACATGCACACACACACGCACACACACACACACACACACACACACACACACACACACACACACACACACACACACACACACACACACACACAGACACAGACACACACACACACACACTCACACACCTGTCCTGTCCTGTCCTATAGAGCCACTACCACTAGGGTCACGTGGGCCCCGGAGGGGCAGCAGAGAGAGAGAAAGAGCACTCCACCCGATGGCGCTCCAGATGCGAGACTAGTCGGAACCGGCGAGAGCAGATACACATATGCGGGAACTTGTCCCGTTCTCTGGTCGTTGGTCGGTGGCAGTGCGCTGAACAGCGATAGCGGTTGCATCCCTGGGTTGAGCGGAAACAACGATTGCAGGTGCCACAGTGAGCATTGCAGCACCTCCAAGCGGTAGTGTCACCGGCGACAACAGCAGCTGGTTCGGTCGGTACTGGGCACGAGGTAGAAGCGGAGCAACGATGCACAGCCAAGCCTCCGCGGCTCCGGAACCAACGATGACACAGAGGGCACTGACATGCACCTCTCTGCTCCGAAACCGGCTTCTGCCGTTCAGCCGTGCACTTGTGCCTAGCGAGGTCACCCTGACGTGCGAAGTGCCGGGCGCATGTGAAACAAGTCACCGGTGCCGGTACGAGGGGATCCGGGGCGTCCGAGGTGTAAGCCAACCTCCAGTCTGGGTTTGAGTCACAGGCCACTCTGTACCAGTCTGCTTCAAGGTCTCGTGAGCGGAGGTCCTTTACAGCGCAGTCTTTCCACCGCCGACGAGGGCTATGTGCCCACGTCGGCGGTGAAAAGACACACACACACACACACACACAAACACACACACACCATTTGGACCATTTGACGCCCATCGCCGGAGGAAATGATAGCGATGCCACAGCAAGGAGCCATACAAGCTTGTGCTGGGATTGCACCATTCAACAGCTTGCAGGGCTGAAGAATTGCCCGCCACTATTCAGCCTGGTCTACACCACACAGCTATGAAGTGGCTTTCTCTGGTCAGTGAATCCCTACTTTTTGGTTTTTTTCATTTTTTTAAACACACACATACACAAACATACACAAATGGTGAAATGAATTGGGGATGTCAATATTGCGCAGGGATTCGGCAAGCGCATTAATTAAAGCGGTTGGCAGCAAGGAATGAATGGCTTGTAGAGTCAAGTCAATGTTGGTGTGGTTATTCAAGAAGCATCAAGGAATGAATGGGTTGTAGAGCCGTGATCACCACTAGAACAGGGTCTTACCCACTCATCAAGTTCTTGTCTGGAGGCCATTCCCGTCACCGACATGCCGGCAACTTTAACGGTCAGGTTTGACGTCACAAATGTAGTGGACGCGGTAAGACGCCCGTGCTGGATCTGGAAAGTTCACAGAAGGAGAAGGAAAATGTGGCAACGATATTGTTTGAATTTTGAGAGGATATTTGACATAAGAGGTTTTCTGGATGTCGCTTTAAAATAATTCACCGTGATTTCTCCCCCCCCCCCCTCCCCCCAGTTGTCTCACAGCAGATATTACTACTGCAGCCCCAAGTACAGATATGGAGAGGCAATGTTCACGTACGGCACATTCTAAGTTGGACGCTGTTGTCTTGGGACCAGGTGAAAAGGTGTGATGTAGCAATAAACCTTTGCTTGATAAGTACAGGCATAGTGGGATGGTCTAAGACCATGATTGAGAAACAGAGGGTACCAGGTTCAAGTCCTGCTTGGAAGCGGAAGGATTTTTTTCCAGCCGTGCTGCGACCCACAGTTAATTGGGAACTCGTGGCCTGGCACGAGGAAAACATGGATGCAGTGAATGGGATTTTCGGTCTTTGACCACATGCTGGTGAGCTGATCTACTCACCTCCCACCGCTTTAGGAGCTGCATCTGCTGCGCCTTGATCCTTGAAGGGTGGTGGCATTCCTACGGATGCGGAAAACTCGGCCTCTATATACAGAGACCGAGTCTGACGCGAACCGTGAATTTTTTTTGATAAGTACGTGTTAACACGAGATTTATGTATGACCTGATTCACTATGCATGTGTTAGCATGCACACATTTGCTATGCTATGCTATGCATCGAAGTGTATAGACCAGTGCATAGCTCCCCCCCCCCCCCCACTATTTATTCCTGGCTAGAACCTTGATAACATCCCTACCTTCTGCTTAGCTAGTGCCTGCATCCCACGAGCCAATTGCAGAGCCAGGTCCAGCATCTGGTCTGGCATCAGTACTTCTTGCTGGCTTCGCTTTATCATGGCATTCGTCTCATCAATAATAGCATAGCCGACAGCGTCCTCATCATCTTTGCGATTACCAAACCTGACATCTGCCTTTTTCTGCACAGCCCTGCGCCCAAGGAGTAACTCCAGCAAGCTACCATTTCCACAGTACTCGACCAAAACATGTGGTATCACTACAGAAGGAAAGCAGTCAAGAAAAATGCAGAATCACGGTGCGCACCCAAAATATGTACATAGATAGTGTCCTCTAATGATGCAATCAGCAACATTACATGTACGATATATTGACACCATGCCATCGTATATGAAAAATCTGAAATATATACTCGAATGCGCAGCTGGTAACCGTTCATACTCGACCCAAAGTTGTTATGCCAATAAGCAGAATATGAGAACAACAATGGACTTTCTTACTTGTTGCTCCACCCCAACAGACACCAACATGCTTCAAGATGTTTTCGTGACAGGCAGCCGATCTAAGCACAAAAGCCTCGCCAATCAGTGACATGTGGTACTGGGCATAGTGCAATTTGTCCACTGGAGACATCAACACAAGACATTGCACAGCTCTTTACATGCAGGTACAGACACACGGAGGAAAAAAACAGCTGATCAAAGCAGGCCATCTTCTGGATAAGCAGCCGTGTTCATAAGAAGCAACAATCTTTGTACCAGCAACATGCAGGAAAGTAGCTGAGGCTGCTCAGTGAGGGTTGTGAATTCTAAAGATCAAAGAGCACTTTTGCACCCCAGCAACCCATTGAATGAAGTACAAATGTGTTTACAGAGACAATTTTGAAGACACTTATTTGGTAGGGGCCCGACAATTTCACCTATGGAGAGACTGTACAAGTCCAGTTTTATACTACTGAAGCACATGATTGTTGTGTTATTCAGCAACTATTCTACATGACTCAGACGCATAGCTCATATTGATATTACACAAGAGAGAGATTGGAAGCTTTGTTACAACTCTGAGTTTCACGTATTACTACGACCATCAGGCAACTTTCAATCTTCCAATCTCTCTCTTGTGTACACGGCTTTGCCCGACATGGGTATTGAGCACTCTTCGGACAGTGAAGCAAACCACTTGACTACGTCATATTGATATTACATATTTTCAAGGATTCTCCAGAGGCAAATGGATGCCTATAAAAGGGAGTCTCGTGGAGAAAGGAAGGAAAGGTGGTTTCATATGTAGCCAGTTAAGTCGGCAATTGGCTGGCGTAGGTACTACTTGGACGGAGATCTCCCGACCAAGGAAAAAAATGACCTTCTCAGGTCTGATCACCAAACCACAGTTGTGTAAGCTATGCCCGTGTGACTGGCTGTGTTGAGATAGCAATCACCCTAGATCTCATAACACACATCAACACACATGTCAGTAAGTGAACAGTGACCACATGTCTTCAGAGACTGAGTCAGCCGAGAACTATCGTGTGTTTGCTGAAGACAGGCGTACATGCCAACCTGGAGTCTCGAGTCCCCTGGACAACCTGCCTCAATTCCCTAGATTTGGACCGTTTTCCCTAGACACCATTTTTGTGCATCCATCATTATCAGAGATATTAATTTTTCACTTCACCTATTAGTGAAAATACAAAAAAAAACAAACAAAAAAACAGCGTTGCAAGTCCGGTGCAAGTGCAGTGTTACCCATGTCATGATCATCATGATCATCCAACCCAGCTAGGCCCAGGCCTCGTAGATCTACCCTGCGCAAGGCACGTGTGTGGGCCAGTGCAGCGCATTCAGTGCATGCAGCATGTTGCACCAGATCGTTCGAGTACTACAAACTGTACGCGATCGATCCAGTCCGCACTCGCCGCGCTTCGAGCTTTGCCTAGTACTAGATTCTACGTGCCGCAAGTACAAGTGCGAGCACACGGCCGACTCTAGATGGAGGATACCTGAAAATCGTAATAAAAATGAAAAAAACATCGGCTTCAACAGTCCCGTTTCGATCCCGGGACTTTCGCAGAACCTCCCGGGACCCCGGGACAGACAAGCCATTCCCGGGACTGTCCCGGGCAATCTAGGACGTTTGGCATATATGCACAGGTTCAGGTAGACTTACAGCTGACACACTTGAGAGCAGCAACTATCTTCTCGTCACCTTCACGGACAGCATATGCTGTGCACCGACGACCTAATCCGATCGCATCTGTGTGTGTGTGTGTGTGTGTGTGTGTGTGTGTGTGTGTGTGTGTGTGTGTGTGTGTGTGTGTGTGTGTGTGTGTGGCAGAATAAATAAAAATTCTGGTGTGATAAACCAACATCACTGAAACCATGTAACATGGAATCAAGTGCAAGAGAAAGTGAGAGAGTGAGAGTGAGAGAGAAGAGAGAAAGAGAGAGAGAGAGAAAGAGAGAGAGAGAGAGAGAGAGAGAGAGAGAGAGAGAGAGAGAGAGAGAGAGAGAGAGAGAGAGAGAGAGAGAGAGAGAAAGAGAGAGAAAGAGAGGGAGAGGGAGGGAGGGAGGGATGCAGGGAAAGAGAGAGAGAGAGAGAGAGAGAGAGGAGAGAAAACGGAGAATGAGACTGAGAGACATGTGCAGATTGCAATCATGTGTGTCTTGCCTGTATGCTCTTACCGGCCACTGCGCCATTTTCAAGCACATACGCTGGTTCGAGTTGCTCCACAATTTCATTCGCGACAGTTGGGCTTTCTTGAAATGCCTCCGTGATAGCGTGTAGAATGCTCTGCTTTGCTGTACAACCAATGGCAATTAGAATGACATGGACACCAACACAACTGCTTGTTCTACTTACTACTAATGAACACACACCGCTGCACAGCGTCTACAGGGGCTTGGATGCAGCAGCAAACTAGCAAGATAAAAACAAAAAGAGTTGTATGAACAATGACAAGAACAACAGAACTGCCTGTGCTATGGCTAGGGTCCTAGTTATCAACTAGACATGCAGGGAATAATTTAATCGGTATTGCATCGCAGTTTGCTACTCAATTCGTCTGAGGTGCTAAGAAACTTCAGAAACGTGTCGCAGAAAACTGCGATATATGTTGGGTTTTTCACTGTACCCTATGATGCACAGTGTGTATGCCAGGTGTGTATCTGAAGGATGAAAAAGATGCACGAAACTTCGAAAGTGCTGAGCTATGCATCATCGCACCAATTAGTTAGGTTTGCAACTAAGGTGTCACTGTGTGCTTGTTGTCCGAGTTTGCACTCTGATCAGCTCTGGGGAAGGGCAATGTTGTCAGGTGTTGAAGAAAATTGCTACCCAACATTTTTGAATCGCTATTCAAGTTTGATTTTGCATGGCAAAATTGCTATGCAAGAAATTAAAAGAAAATTATTCCCTGACATGTTATGATAAGCACTGTCAACGTGCTACAAAATCACACACAGCAAACACAAAACCATATAGCTACAAACCCCCTACATTACCTAATACATAACATACACTATAATCGAAATGCCTGTTGACTGCACAACAAAGACACACATCACAGAATGACCGGAGATATTTCTTACTTCGTCCGAAAGATGTTTTCCAGCAGGTTGACATGTGAGCGAAGCTGACTGGTTCGATGGGAAAGACGTTCTTTCTCTGCCGCTCCGCCATTTTCGCTTCATTGGAGTTGTGTGGCCATTCAGCAAGGACTGGTGACGGAATGTCTCTTGGGCAAGCAATAGGTGCGGCAGGTGGAATTTCTGGCAGAGGACAATTTCTCAAAAAATTGTCGGTGATTGCGTTGGTTTCGGGTGAAGGCCGAGACGGTGTGAAGACTATCCCACTGCCACCCACCTCCGGATCACTGTACACCATTTCCTGCATGAGTGTGCGTCTTGTTGTGCCCCTGTCCACATTGTCCATCGCCATGTCAGTTAGCATTAGCAAGCACGAATGTTGATAAGAAACAGGACGCGCACACATCCACACATCCGTACACGCATGCACGCACACACATGCATGCACACATGCACATACACGCACATGCACACACACACACACACACACACATGTACACACATACAAACACACACAGACAGACACA
Organism: Sycon ciliatum; assembly: GCF_964019385.1. Taxonomy (NCBI): domain Eukaryota; kingdom Metazoa; phylum Porifera; class Calcarea; order Leucosolenida; family Sycettidae; genus Sycon; species Sycon ciliatum. The sequence continues at coordinate 2,173 of NW_027044785.1, read as the reverse complement.
TGTGCCCACAAACAGACAGACACAAACAGACAGACACACACACACAGACCTAGTGAACATAGCCAATAAAGAAGAATGAAGCCGGACCAAAAATGTATGCTCTGCTGCTGTTGAGAATACTTTTAAAAGAGAGCCCCATTCAAGGAATCCCAGCAGACAAGCTGCAAAACAGGAATTTTACCATTTACCGTCAGAACTCAAGGTATGGAGAAATGGACACTCTTCTATTTTTACATAATAATCTATGTGGAGATCAAAGTTTAATAATAGCTATGAAAAGTATGGACGCCGCAGACATCACCACGCAACATGACAATTTTTTTATTTTTTTATTTTTTTACTAAGTACACAACCTACTCGTCAGAAGGGGAGAAGACAACAGAGTATACAATGACAAAACAGCAGGGAGAGTAGGGGCTGCAAAGCAAGCCTGTGCTGGTGAGGCAAGCCCACAACACCGACCTATGGTCTCGGCGTTAACGTGAGCTTGCGCACCATAGCCTAAAAGAGGGGGGTGATTTAGTGCGATAAAGACAAGAGAAGGTGAGGTAGAATGGATGAGGAGAAAGAAAGAGAGAGAGAGAGGGGGGGGGGGGTGGAGAAAGAGAGAGAGAGAGAGAGAGAGAGAGAGAGAGAGAGAGAGAGAGAGAGAGAGAGAGAGAGAGAGAGAGAGAGAGAGAGAGAGAGAGAGAGAGAGAGAGAGAGAGAGAGAGAAAGAGAGAGAGACAGTGAGTGAGAGTGAGTGAGAGAGAGAGAGAGAGAGGGGGGGGGGGGTGGGGGTGGGGGGTGGGGGTGGAGAGAGAACAAGAAGAGAGAAAAATAGATTCAAAGGCAGTTCAGATGCAGTGAACATCATGCAATGCTTGGGGGGGGGGGGAGCTTCAGGATGGAAATAGTTCTGAACTGTTAGAGGGAGTCTGTGGCCCAAAGCCACTGGCTTCGGCGAAGATGGTAGTGGACGTTCGCTTTGAAGGATTGTAGGCCCTTAGGAGATGGTGGTTTGGTGAAGAGGTAGGATGGCTGTGCATTCCAGGTGTTGATGATGTTGTATGGAAAGGCGCGTCTTAGGTAGTTAGGAGCGCCTGGAGGGAGAACATTTTCCAGTTGGAAGGGGTGTGAAGCAGACTGTTGGCATTGTCTCCGGGTTACAGGTGCGGCATGGTGGACGACGAGAGGGAGGACCATGGATCTCAGCAGAGGAGGACCTGGTTGACCCAGCAGCTTGTAGACGAAAGTCAGTGCCGCCACTGTCCGTCGGGCCTCTAGGCTCTGTAGCAAGATGTTGGGTCCCAGGATGTGGAGGGCACGCCTCTGCACTCTGTTAAGGTGTTCAAGGTTAGTGGGAGCAGCTCCCATCCAGACAAGGGGAGCGTACTCGAGCAGGGGCCGGACGAAGCCGTGATACACGGCCAGCATGCCACGGCAGTCCAGAACACGAGCAGCTCTACGTAGGAGGCCAAGACGTGAGTTTGCCCTGGCAGCAACTGACCGGAGATGGGCGGAAAAGGATAGCTTGGAGTCAACCATAACTCCGAGGAGCTTGAGGTGTGGCTGTTGTGGGATGACCTCCCCTCCAAAGTGTATTGCGGGGACAGACCAAGGCTGCTGTCGATGGCAGGAGATTCGTAGGAGCTGCGACTTGGATGGTTCAAACTTAACCCTTTAAGAGCCACAGGGAAATTTCAAAATTCTGCATTTTTTCGTGTTCCTTGGATCATAGCTTCAGTTCTACTCACTCAATCCTCACAATCTAGGGCTTCCTGGAAAGGTCTCCGCGAGACGAAGAGAATGAGGTCGATCATGATCGCCGGCACACCGTCTATCCAGCGCTAGATCGCAGCGACAGTACGAAAAATGCCCCAAATGCGTCCAATTGCGTCCCGCTCCAGATATTTCATTTTGCTCGATCGTGGAGTTCCAATTTTTTCGCTGTGTACTCTCGACAATATCAACAGTGAAACCCGTGCAAATTCGAGTAAACCAGCGTGACGAAAAGTCTCAAAATTCTCAATACCAAAGTCGCACTGCACGCTTTTGAAATTGCCGCGATCGCGGCTCAACTTACGAGTGATTTATCTCAGGAACCGTAGCTAGCAGCGCTTCGCGGATTGTTTCTCCCGACAAGTGAGAGTTTTCTCTTCACCCTGGATATTTTGATCACTGGATTTGAGCG
>NW_027044784.1:0-39166 GCF_964019385.1 Sycon ciliatum | reverse complement strand
TCTAGTTACCATGGTTACAGTGGTGGAGAGTTACTCTTAACTCGTTCCATATGCCCTTTTCCTATCTGCTTTTATTATTGGCTCAATACCCGAGTTTCAAATTATTATTATTTTTAAAATCATCATACACCTGCAGACACTTAGGGTGAGACAACAGATGAAGAAAAACGGCAGACTTCTTACGATCACAATCACCATCCGATTCCTCGTCTCCACCAACCGCAACCTCGTCCTCCGTCTCATCTTCCAACTCGTCCTCCGTGTCGTCCCCCGTGTCATTCTCCTCATCAACACCGATCGGTCCCAGGCTCGCTTCATGTTGCTTAACCTCTGTTCGTTGACTCCTCCTGTGATCTTGATGGTAATTTGTTACCATTGTTGTTGTTGTTGTTGTTGTTGTTATTGTTGTTGTTCCTGTTGTTGTTAAATCTTCTGTTCCCAGTGTCTTCGCCGGTGCTTGACATCCAGTATTGTATTAATTCATTGAATAATTAGCCGTTCACGGATCGTCTAGGTCTTTGAATGTTGATCGTGCTGTTTTCTCTGTTGAATTCCGGGCCTTCAGCCTTCTTTCTCCTTGTTCATGTTCAGTGCTTACCTCTTCCATATTCGCCTGTGCCACCGACCCCATAGACTCAGATCAGCCCCATGGCCCAGCACCGCCGATGATAGGTGCAGGTGGCGGTTCCGGGGGAGGCAACGGCAACGACGGCGCGATGGGGGCATCACCTCATCGCAGCGTCCACTTTGGTCTTTCATGTAGTCTTGGTCACACCGAGGGAAAATTTGAAAAGAATCCGTGGTTACCATGGATAGTTGCCGCTGAGCGGACATTTGAGAGATTTAATCCACTCGATGAAAATCAGCTCGAGGCCCCGCTTTTCCGCCGAAGATTATAATCATCCGCGGCTTCCACTGGACTTCTTTCGAGTTTCCTTGTTTTTTATTGCGTTCTGAAGTGGAGCGATACTCTACAATGTAGAGGCTGTGCTGATGCAGCTCTGGCCCAGGAGCGGAGTTGATAGACTGCCAGAAGCGAATGGTGAGAAAAAATGTAGCTCGTGTGGGTGAGATTATTTTCATTGTGCGTACCCAGTGTGACCGTGATGAAAAGCAGAAAAAATTATTCCCGGTTTATAGTCTGAGGATTGTTCCCTCAATGTGGCCGGCCCCTTATATACGGATTCCAACGTGTAAGGTCGGCGTAATCTTTCGGTTTAGACAAAAATTATGCTTAGGGGCATAATACAGCTTTGTCAGAAAGCCTGCAGATGTTTTTTTTTTTAAAGGGGAACTGTCACCAAAATTTTTCTTTGTCTTATCTTGTAGTTCTTTGGCTCCCGAGCTGATCACGATGGTGAATGTACGCGTGGAGGTCAAGTCCGGCGTGACGTCACTCGGTACTTCGGGACAATTTTGGGCACCTTCTTTTCAAGTTTTCACCCACTTCCAGCCATCGTAGAGAAAAATGGATAATACCATCGTGATCAGGAGCCAAAGAACTACAAGATAAGACAAAGAATTTTTTTGGTGACAGTTCCCCTTTAAATACCCCAGTTACAACTCCTTGTCATAGCCCTTGGCGGATTATGCCGGCATAATATTTGGCATAATCTTGGGATTTCGGTCAACAAATTATGCTCCGGCATAATATATGGATTCCAACGTGTAAGGTCGGCATAATTTTTCGGTTTAGACAAAAATTATGCTTAGGGCATGGCCGTGTGTGTATGCGTGGTTTCTCAACCCTCTATGTACAGCGTGAATACATAGTGGAACCGAGCATAATTCAGCATATTTGTAGGCATAATTGTGGCATAATCAAAAGCATAATTTGACGATTGGCCGAGCATAGTCCGCCAATGGCTAACCAGTGCTCTGCATCAGGCATCAGCCAGGAGTTCCATGTTCCTCTCTGCGGAGAAGACAAGGCAACCTGTCCCTTCACAATTTCAACCAACTACCCCCCGACCTGCGTGAAACAAATAGCAAGCATGCGTTTAAATCAATGGCGTCTAGCCTCATTCTATCATCCATATGCTCCTGTAGTAGCTCACACTGTACCCCATCGTGACCCCATCCCCCTGCAATGTGTTGGTTTCCTTACTTGCTAGACTGATTATGATTCTGGACTGATTTGAATCATATTATCTTCCTTATTGGCCATGGGCCATCGTGGAAATAAAGAATAATAATAAAAAGGTATCGCTGATTGCCGTCAGCAGGGTGACCAGAATCATGGAGCAGAAATTCGTCCCCGCTGTTGGTGTGAGTGTACAGCTCTGGCACGTGAAGCTCTGCCAAAGTGCCAGGCGGGAGCGTTGCATGCTCTTCTTCTTCTTCTTCTTCTTTCTCTCTGTCTTTGCCTGAGACGTCATTTCTGTCATTTCATTATTATTATTGTATTACTCTTCAGACATCAAACCTGAATGGCATAAGCGAAAGTGGCATCCCCGCCACCTACGCGGACATGCTTTTAATAATATTATATAATAATTTGCTTCTTTAATTAAGGTCTTTGTAGCCGGTAGCTGGCAGCTAGCAGCTAGAGATGCACTGGCAAGTGACGATTGCACAATTTCATGCGTAGACTCATAGTCTCGCTGGTTCGTTTTCTGATGCCGTCCCGGACTTGTGCAACTTCCGATCGTTCAGGTTCTGGTGTATGGTTATGGTTGACTACAACTGCAACAATACGGACACCGTGACACCGTCTATTCGCAACCTTCCACGACATTTCATTCCGTCTTTTCTTTCGCAGGGCCAATAGCAAATCGCGTCTGGGCCATTCGTGTCCTTTACGTAGCCATGTCCTTTGTAGATGATCTTCTGTCCACCTCGCTTTATCGTCGTCACATAGTCAGCAACGTCTCTTAGAAAGTCCATCATTACACAGGAGAAAGAGGACGAACAGATGGAAAACCACTTCTTTTCTACCAGACTAAGGTGTGCATTATGACAGGGCGCTGTCAGTAGCCTGTCACCGCTGTGAACTGTGCCAATGTGAAATGTCCATGGTGTGACCCGCTGTGAATCGTACCTAACCACTGTGAAAAGTCCACACTGTGAAGTGTCGGGTTGTGAAGTGTCGCGCTGTGAAAAGTTTTTTTATTTTTTACAGAATGCACCTACTGATAGACCATAACAAAGAGAGGAGAAGAAGAAGACAAAAGAAAATAATGATCGAGACAACAAAGGAGAAAGACAGACAATGTACTAGTAGGGGCTCTCAGAGAGCCTGTGCCGGTGAGGCGGGACTAGCAACGCCGACCGTCTTGGCGTTAGCGCTATCCAGCGCACCATGGACAGGATTACGAAACACATGTAAATAGATAAGTGAGAGGGAGGGAGTTGATTGTGGATATATGGGGTGTTACAGCGAGTCTGTAGCCCAATACCGGCGGCTTTGTCGTAGGTGCTGAAGCGCCTTGCCCTTGAACGACTGGAGGGACGTCAGGCGTGGTGGAGACTGCAGCACAGTTGGGGGCAAGTTGTTCCACTCGTCAATGATGCTGTAGGGGAAGCAGCGTCGCACGTAATCAGGAGAGGAAGCCGGGAGGACGTTCTGTAGCTGAGACTCGTGGCGCACCGAGTGGTCGGACCGAGTTCGAGGACATGTTCGTGGAGGAAGCTGTGGGGGACCAGCGGCGTTAGTTGCGGTGGCCCTGCCAGACACATCAGTTTATAAATATAGCTGAGGGCGGCGACCAATCTCCTTGCTGCCAATCTCTGGAGGAGGGCGCGTCTCTGTACTCGATCGAGAAGGCGCAGATGGCTTGAAGCTGCTCCCATCCATACCAGTGGCGCATACTCTAGGACTGGCCTCACAAAACCTCTGTAGACGGTTCGTTTTCCAGCACCATCGAGTACGCGAGCAGCTTTGCGCAGGAAGCCCAGGCGAGAATTTGCCTTGAGTGTTGTGTTGTGGAGGTGGGTCTTGAAGGAGAGGCCCGAGTCAAATGTGATGCCGAAGAGTTTTGCCTCCGATAGCTCAGACACAGTGTGATCTCCAAACGTGAGGTCCATGATCGGCCACCTGTGCTGCTGATGGGCTATCGTCATGAGCTGTGACTTTGTGGGCTCAAATCTGATCCGCCACTTCTTGCCCCAGTCATGGAGCGCATCCAGGGTGGCTTGTAAGCTTTTCTTACTGTTTGGGAGCAGTTCCGGCGATCCGATACAGGTGTAGACCGTTGTATCATCGGCGAAGGTGGCCAGTGAACATCCAGGAGCTAGGCACTGCTCCGCATCGTTTACATAGATGAGGAACCGAGTTGGCCCCAGTATGCTCCCCTGGGGTACTTCCGACTCTATAGGGTAGGGCGATGAACTCTGGCCATTCGCAACAGCCTGTAGCTTCCTGAGGGACAAATGATCTGTCAGCCAGGTCAGGGCTCTGCCACGGATGCCGAGTGTCTGCAGCTTGTAGGTGACCCCGATGTGTGATACCTTGTCGAAGGCGCCTGCTATATCTACCGCAAGAACCATTGAGCATCCTCCACTTCCAGTGGTGAGAGTCCACTCATGATTCAAGGCAGTGAGGAGGTCAGCTGTTCCTAGGCCTCGTCTGAGGCCAAATTGGCGTGCAGAGAGGAGGTGGTGGCGCTCAAGGTAGTTTACTAGCTGGTGATTAATGATTCCTTCCACAACCTTGGAGCAGATGGACAAGAGGGATACCGGGCGATAGTTTGCTGGCAGGAAGCGAGAGGCCTTCTTGTACACTGGTACCACATTCGCTGTTTTCCAGGCCGCTGGCTGGACACCGGACCGAAAACAGAGCGAGAAGAGAGTTGACAGGGGACGTGCTGATTCATGGCAGCCGATGATTCCTTAAGGACACGAGCTGGAATTTGGTCGGGGCCCGTAGCCTTCCCTGGGTCGAGTCTGGACAAGTGTTTACGGACAATGGGAACCCTGAAGTGCACGTCCATGAACTGATATGGTGTTGGTGGAATATGGTCTGGAATGTCAGTGGGACTAAAGTCGTCACCACCAAGACTGCACTTCTGCGAGAAGTAGGTACCGAAGCACTCAGCCTTGGAGCGGGCTGTGAGATGTTCACGCTGGTTGGAATCAACAAGCGTAGGAATGTCAGAGTGTCGTTTCTTCCCGGTGGCGGCTTTAATGGTACTCCACCACTGCTTGTCCAGCAAGTTTCCTGTTCGAAGCTTCTGCTTGAGGTGTTCCTCCCAGGAAAGTTGGGCTTGCTGCAGAGTTGACACAGCATTGGTAACTGCCTGGACATAGGCTGCTTTCAGTGTCTCACTGGCTTTTGAGCGGCTCCACCTCTTCCACGCTGAATGCTTGTCTGCGATTGCACTACTACATTCAGGCGTCCACCACCTGAGATCAGAAGCTCTGGTCACAAGGTCCTTGTGAGGAATAAACCGGTGCATACCATCATGTATTCTAGACGATATACTAGCCCATGCGGCGTTAAGATCATTGCTGGCAGTGGTCATAGTATCTCGACTGTCGCGACACCTACGTACGGGTGGCCTGGGAGTGTGCTGTTGGGTTGTGGCTGCTGGACTCGCAAAATCCATTGGATAGGAATCTGGGCAATGCATTCCCTATAGTATACAGGCCACAAACTGCTGCAACAGCAGTAACATCATGAGATACCATGATCTCAAGAGAACACAGTAGAATTCTGCTTGAAAAAGATCGGAATGACAATCATGTAAGATGTCAAGAGTCAAGTAACTTGACATTGAGCGATTCATTCTGTAGCACATCGCTGAGGCACGTGGTGGCTGAATTCACCTTGTACGTCGGGCAAGTTCCTCACTTAAAGGGGAAGTTAAGGCAAAAATTAAAATTTCACCAGTTGTAGTCTTCGGGGTGCTGAGTCGAATGGTCGTGGTCCGAGGAAGCTGAGACGCTCCCTTCCTACTTGAATCCCAATCGAACTCGCGCACTTCCACCGAAACTGGGTGACTGCGCCCTACTAGATGGGGATTTGTATGCAAAATGTCACTAAAAGCGCCATTTCGTTCTTATAAAAGCACGGATGACCGCGATTGGCCCATATGTTGTAGTCTTTTGGACGCTGAGTCGACTGGTTTTGGTCCGAAAAGGCTGCGATGCAGCGTTCCTCCTTTATTCCCAATCGAACATGGTTGAACAAGCGGTCACGTGCTCCTGCGTACACCAGTCACCTGGTCACCGTGCCTGCAGGCCCAGTGCAGGGTACAACTTACTAGCCTGTTTGACCTTTTTTGGGTGCAGTCCTGTCACTCGAGTTGAACCTTGGTGTGAAAGTTGTCGCCTGCTGGCGTGGTGACCAGGTGATTTGGGAACCCAGGTAGGCCTTTGCGGATAATGCCGGCAGAAAAATTGGCAGAATTCGGTACTTTTTCTGGTACGTTTCATGCATGTTTGGTATGTGGATAAAGATATGGAGCAGAATTCGAGGAATTGCCCGCCATAAAGTTTGTATGGTTCTGCCAATTTCACTGCTTTTCGAGCAGAATCTGCCACCTTTTCGAGCATTATCCGCCAAGGCCTAAACCCAGGAGCACGTGACCACTTGTTCAACCATGTTTGATTGGGAATAAAGGAGGAACGCTGCATCGCAGCCTTTTCGGACCAAAACCAGTCGACTCAGCGTCCAAAAGACTGCAACATATGGGCCAATCGCGGTCATCCGTGCTTTTATAAGAACGAAATGGCGCTTTTAGTGACATTTTGCATACAAATCCCCATCTAGTAGGGCGCAGTCACCCAGTTTCGGTGGAAGTGCGCGAGTTCGATTGGGATTCAAGTAGGAAGGGAGCGTCTCAGCTTTCTCGGACCAAGACCATTCGACTCAGCACCCCGAAGACTACAACTGGTGAAATTTTGATTTTAGCCTTAACTTCCCCTTTAACTACTACCGGTAGTATCACGCAGCATCATGACGGAATCGCCGGCTAGTGTGAAGCCAAGCTCACAGCGGCGGATCCGCCCCATAAAAAGGCATGCCTCTCCAGTAGACGATGCCAGGCGCGTGTGGCAAGACGATAGGAAAACACGGAAGGAGAGAAGCTGCCCCGCGCTAGGCTGCTTTCGTCTGCTCTTTGTGCTAGCCCTTTCCCAAAGATGCTCGCCACTTTTTTCGCAACTTTTCGTTGTTTAGGAAGATATCGCAACTTTCGCAACTTTCTTCATTTTCGCGAACTATTTCGCAACTTTTCCGGAACCTTGGCCCGGCCCATGGCATGGGGTTAGGCCTCGACCAAATATGCTGGCGCATATTTTCGCATATTTTGTGAGACAGTTCATACATGGCATACTGAGCGACAAAGGGAATCTTGGAATGAAGCCAGCATATAATTCAAATATTCTGAAGAAAATGAGGACAAAACATTCATGTTATGGACAAAATGCGTTCAGAAATGCCTTTTATGAAATGAATTTAGAATGGTTGAGGCGTTTGCCACATTTCCCCATGGATGAACACTATCGCTACTGTTGCTGGGGACACACCCCAGCCATACTATTCCGCATGTGTTTTGATTTGCACCATAAGCATGATAGCCGTGAAGCCTATGAATATTCCAAGGTTGTAATTTTACTGAAATGATCTACACTTTCTGCTTACCGTACTGGCAATATATGTTGCCGCAGTGAGGCCATGAAGCGTTACATTGGCACATGTTTGCCGCACGCAGGGCGTTACATGCAAAGTCGCACAGGAGCCGTTACACAGGTTTCTATATTGCCGCAGTCCTTTTTTTGCTATTGCCGCATCACTTTTTTTGCTATTGCCGCATCATTTTGGCGGTGCCGACGAACACGCTTTCTCGTTTGCTCACGAACTTTCTTCTGCTTCACTAAAACTTTCTTTGCACGATCAGCAGCAATCCTGTTTTTCGTCTCCTTTCTCTCCTCATCCTTTCCTTTTTCACTTTCCTTGGGCGTGATTTTCTTCACGCCGAAGGCGAATAGAGACTTCTGCATTGTCACAAGGAAACTGGTAAACACATCGCTCTTCTTCGCAAAACGACCTCGGGAAAGAAGAAACCATTGAGATCGCCAACCACTGAATGATGCGCCTTCGAGTGTCAGGACTTCCTGCTGCGTCCAGTTTTGAACTTTTCACCACGCGGTGCACGTGCTTTCACAGTTTTCAGCCTTTTTTTGCAGTGCAAACTGCAATGAAAAGATCGCCGCACCCCGCCGGACGGGCGTTACGAAGTCAACGAAAATTTGTCGCACTAGCCTGGTCGCGCGTTACGCCGCACCCCCTGCGTTACGCGTTACGCGGCAACATATATTGCCAGTACGGTATGTCGAGCATATTTTGGCATATTTTGGCATATCTTTTTGCATATCTTGCTAAGCCTTTGGCATGTTATGGGCGTTTTCCCTGATATGCGACGAGCATAATATAGTGCGTATCGGTTATAGTGTGGTCGTGTAAAAGAATATACTGCCTACAAGAATGAACTCTCATGTTTTCATAATCATAACATGGATTTCAAGTGCACATTTATTCTTACAAGCAATTTTATCGTACAGTAGAATATATCGGTCCTAAGAATGGACTTTGTGTAGCAAAACATACCAGATTAGTACAAAGTATATCGCCTGTAGTAATAACATCCGTCCAATGCAGTTCCGACCTGACTCGTGTTGGGTCGCAGTGCTGCAGGTTCAACTGTTGTGGTCAGGTAACTCATGTTGCATAGCCACATGGTAAGCCTTGTGACTATAACCAGCCGCATGCACGGTAACACTACATTGCGTGTACGATGATCTTCCTGCCTCTCCGCACATGCACATAATATGTCACACTTGATTTATCGTGTGTAAGAAATATCGGAAATAAGAATAGAAAGTCATTTTTCAAACACCCACGCTATAACCGATACCTACTGTATGCTCTTTTTTTTTAGCATATTTGGTCGAGGCCTACAGCTACATGGGGTCAAAATGTCAAGTCACCGACTACATGTCAGACAAATGCATACTCGGTCATTTCTCGCCTGCCTTCAGACTCATTTCACTTTTCAGAGAAACGGTAGATCAACGGTAGTTACGATAATGTGCATTCCCTTTTCCGTGCACTGGATAGGCACCGCGTACCGGCGGATTATGCCGGCATAATTATTGGCATAATTTGGTGGTTGAAAATATTTTGGAGCATAATTAATATTTGGCATCCTTTCGGAGGTGGGAGCATAACTACATGATTGTACCACAATTCTAGTATGTAAGCTACACAATTGTGTACAATGCACCTGATCAGTGCTGGTGGTCTGCATGGTAAAGGGTTCGGAGTAGTCCTTTTCCAAAGATGCTCGCCACTTTTTTCGCAACTTTCCGTCAGTGTTTTGGAAGAAATCGCAACTTTCTTCATTTTCACAAACAACTACTTCGCAACTTTTCCTCAAAGGTGTGCAAAGAAGCGCGCTGGAGGAGACCATCGACAGTGCAATCTATGGTTATTGCTCTATTAATTAAACTAAATGAAGTATAGTTGATGTTCGTCATGGTGGAAGGAGAGGTGGAGCTACGGGAGAGATGAGCTGATTATTCTCGGGTGAGGGTGACATCAGTTGGACGAGTATGACGATTACGAAGACAGTTGAACATGATAATTTTCAAAGGTAACTCAAAATAATTTGGCAATGAAAATTACAAAAGAAATCAACTAATGATTAGAAGAAGTCATGTTTTCTCCTTTCCATGTTGATCTCTAGCATGCATGGTCATCTTGGTATGGGGATATTCATGTATTTTGTTGTACTAATGGCCACTTGTAAGTACATGTACATGTACGAAAAGACACAATTTTTCGAAGTTTGAGGCTCCAAAACATTTAAAAAAAAAGTAAAATATCGTGTCCGTTCCCGAAGGGAACTCACGACGGCCGCTAACACCCGATAAATCCTAGCGGCAGATGCAGCGCCTAACGGTGGGGGTGAGTGGATAAGCCTCACAACCACTGGCACAAGTGCCGAAAACGACCCCATTAGCTGCATCCATGTACCCCTTGTGCCTGGCCACAAGTTCCCAGTTGACTGTGGGTTGCAGCACGGCTGGAAAAAACCGCTCCCAGGCAGGACTCGAACCAGGTACCTCTCGTATCTCAATCATGGTCTTTGACCAACCCACTGTGCCTGCCTGGTACATAAGGCTCCATAAAGTGCAACAAAGTGAATATGTATCCCCACGTGCCAAAGCATAATATGAGGATTTTGCGAGCATAATGCGAGAATCCATGAAAGCATAATTCCATGATTTCGCGAGCATAATCCGCGGGAGCCTAGCACTGGAATGATGTAGGATACATGTACATGTATATGCAACAGGCTACTGGGCCGGCACTGTCGAAAGTGGTGGTTCACAGCAGGAAGGGGTGTATGAGTTTGCTGTCGCTGCACTTCTGCTATTTCCGCTCCTATTTTTGTGGTTTTTGCACAACTCTCCAAATTTAGGTTGCGATATTAGCAACTTTGGAGCTTTTTCTGAAAATATAGACGCGATTTCAGCAACTAGCACTTGTTTTGACAAGGTTGCGAAAAGCATAAGTTGCGAAAAATTATGGAATCTTTGGGAAAGGGCTACTTTGTGCCATCTGGGGATCTCAGAGAGGGACATAGTCGCGTAAACCGTTTCAGTGATTCTGCGAATTAAAATAAAACAACAACGATGACGACGACGACGACAACAACAACAACAACAACAACAACGTGAGCCAAGCAACTCCTGCAACGACACCAGCACAAAAAGCCGCTACCATCAACTTCATTTCACAGAGCAAGCTGTCCGTGGCCAATGCAGATGAGCAAACTCCAGCCATTAACACCACCCCTGACATCCTCAGTCCCCTTCAAGAAATCGCGACTTCTCAGGCTGAGGTCGAAGAACTCCTTCGCGGAGTTGATACCAACAAAAGCCCCGGGTTCGACTCTATACCAAACCGCTTACTCAAAGAAGCAGCTAAAGAACTTGCACCGTCGTTATCGTCCCTCTTTAATCATTCCGAACCGGAGGAAATCCCAGAGGAGTGGAAAGATGCCAGCAGTACTCCAGTACCCAAGTCTGGTGACCCGACACAACCAACAAACTATACACCCACCTGTCTCTTGAGCACTACATCAAAAACCCAAGAAAAAAGTGTACATCAGCTCCTCTACAAGCATATACCACCCCGCCTACCCAACCAGCAGTCCGGTTTTCGTGAGAAAGACGGCACTGAACAGCAGCTTGCTCGTCTTGTCCATACCCTCTCCACTGCGACAGACAATGGGAAACATGTCACAGCCTGCCTTTTCGACCTCGGCAAGGCCTTCGAGCGTGTGTGGCATGCTAGCAAACTCTCCCACTATGGTGTTCAGGGCAACGCACTGGAGTGGTTCCGACGGTACCTGTTGGGGCATCGGCAGAGGGTCCAGGTGGATGGCGACCTAACGCCTTTCCTCGGGATCCCTGCCGGCGTCCCTCAGGGATCTGTTCTTGGGCCGCTTCTATTCCTCGTCTACACCATAGACCTTCCACACGCGTGTGAGAATCCCGGCACCACCTGTAGCCAATTTGCAGACGACACCGCTCTGATTTCCATTATAATAGCTGGAACTCTTCAAGCCTGCACCCGAAACCTACAACAGACAGAGTGCCACAGCAGCTGGAGCTTCAAAGATGGCACATGCTAGTTAACACGAAGAAAACAGTCACCCTCATTACTCCCGTTCTACCACAATAACTCAAGCCTTTCAATATTCTTTTTAGACTAAGGTCTACACTCACCAATGATTCTTTATCTCACATCTATCAGAGGTACATACTACTGAAGTACCTATATTCTCATATGCGAGCAATGCTCTCACAATGTTGTCACACACTTCGTTTGACAGGCTAGAACGACTCCAGCGGAAAGCCGCCAGAATATGTCTCCACCTTCCCCTTTTACACACACACTTAGAAATAACTTAGAACACTCCCACATTTTGTATCGCATCAAATGACCAAATGACCAAATGACCGGCAATGACATTATTCTCACGCTTTAAAGTAACTTTGTTAAACTGATTATACTCTTCTTCGCACAATCTCTGCGCCACAATTATGCCCCATCACATATGTGAGGGCCATCGCTCTGGACAAGCCTACATGGAGAAATCTGGCCGACAATCCATGATCTGGCGTCACAGGTCATCAGTGCGCCGTGTTAATAATTACCTTGATAATGGAATTTGATCATAGGAGATAGGACAGAAGCGGAACGTATAATTATACCCACATAATTATATTATTACGCGTGCTGTGGTATTATTATTATTATTATTATTACATATACCCTCGCAGCGTGCAACCCTCGTATAATTTACGTCGCTCTCGTACTTGGCACTTGCCAACTCCGAGGAATCATCGCTGTCTCCATTCTCCCCTGTACAAGGCCCTTCATTACTTTAACTGCTAGCCCATCCAGCTTCGCGAAATCCCTTCTCGTACTCTCTTCAAATCCCAGATATCCCCGGCAGCTGTTCCACAACTCTGTATGTTCGTGTAGCGACCACCCCTGCCCGTATACCTCTCTCACACACTATTATCTCTTATTGGTCACTGACTATCGTGAGAATAAAGATTTGAAACAACAACAACAACAACAACAACAACAACAACAACAACAACGTTCTCTTATTGGCCGCAGGCCATCGTGAGAATAAAAGATTTGAAACAACAACAACAATCCTCCCGTTCTACCACAATAACCGCCCCCTGAACAGCTACCCCAGATCACCCTCAGGAATAGTCCGCTTACCGTAGCACAAAAACACAAACACCTCGGGATAATCTTTCAGCATGACCTCCGTTGGACGGAGCATGTTGAATACACAGTCAAAAAATCACTCAAGTCTTTCAATATTCTTTTTAGACTAAGGTCTACACTCACCAGTGATTCTTTATCTCACATCTATCAGACATACATACTACCTATATTCTCATATGCGAGCAATGCTCTCACATCATTGTCACACACTTCCCTTGACAGGCTAGAACGACTCCAGCGGAAAGCCGCCAGAATATGTCTCCACCTTCCTCTTTACACACACTTAGAACACTCCCACCTTTTGCATCGCATCAAAAGGCCAACATTATTTTCACGCTTTAAAGTTAAACATATACTCTTCGTGCATTCTCTGCGCCACCATTATGCCCCACCACATATATTCTTGCTGCATACTGCTAGCAACGTGCAACCTTCGTATAATTTATGTCGCTCTCGTACTTGGCACTTGCCAACTGCGAGGACTGATCGCTGTCTCCATTCTCCCCTGTACAAAGTCCTTCATTACTTTAATTGCTTGCCCACCCAGCTTCGCGAAATCCCTTCTCGTACTCTCTTCAAATCCCAGATATCCCTGCTGTTGCACAACTCTGTATGCTCGTGTAGCGACCACCCCTGCCCGTACACTTAAGTACTCATTAACCCCTAGGCTCTGCCCACCCAATTCTACCTCACTCTTTCTCCTTTCTTTCACTATTATCTCTTATTGGCCACTGGCTATCGTGAGAATAAAGATTTGAAACAACAACAACAACAACAACAACAACAACAACAACAACAACAACAACAACAACAACAACAACAACAACAACAACAACAACAACAACAACAACAACAACAACAACAGCAGCAGCAGCAACAGCAGCAGCAGATGTCAGCTTGATTGTCATGCATCATTCTGGCTTGCAGTATTCATATTGTATATATTGCAGTCATGAATCATTTTTAAAAGATGCAAGATCTCTTTCGTTTTGGTCAGGTGGTTCGTCACCTGTGGATAGTCTCTCCACCAGCGTGTGGCGCCCTCTCCAACTTGTCCCGCCTGCCAGGGCGAACACATACTCGCGTGCCACTTTCCTCTTTGTTACCGCTGCCACCTGGAATTCTCTCCCCACTGACATTAGAACCACCCAAAATAGTCATTGCTTTGTGTCTTGTGTCCATACCATCTTTGCCAACACCCGCTTTGAACCCGCTGGTTTCATTCCTTCCAGAGTTTCTGTAACATAGTAACGAATGTTCTGGCTGATTTCTACAGTACGCATTTGTTATACCCCTTCCTCTGAGTCTTCTCAATCTATATTATTATAATTTTGCAGATATATTCCCAGTAAGCCATGAACGGAGACCCCCTTGACTTTAGGCCTCGGCCTTTGGGGAATCTAATAAAAATAAAAAATAAAATAAAAACCTGTTTCCGCGGTTGCCGGGCCTCATATTTGCGTAGGCGATCTGGGGCTTTGTCATTTCTGGATGAGGTCTGGAATTTTAGCCGGCTTTCCACGTTGCGCTATTGCAAAATAATAAAGATCTGCTTTGATAGTAGTGACTGTTAAGAATTGCCTGGGTTTGACTTTGGATTTTTCTTCAATCATCTTTCCGATCACATTATCATGGATTTTCAATAAAGTTCTTTGAAGCAGCAACAACAACAACAACAACAACAACAACAGCAGCAGCAACAGCAGGAGTAGCAGCAACAACTACAACAAAACTACTAGTGCCGGATGATAGGGAAGCCGCTATGACTGCATGAGCTGGCAGCACGGTCGCAACTGGCTTGGCGAAGAAAGTTGCAACTGTTACTTGCTCACGTCATGCCCTCCTTCGTACCAGTCGTATTCTCAGCTACAGGCGGAGCCAGTCGAGCTGCTTCCGCTCTTCTCAAGCGAATTGCTGCTCTGTCTGCAGAGAAAACCGGAGAGCCATACGCAATGGTGATGGCGTTGCTGCGTTGTCGTCTTGGTCACGGTCTCCTGCGTGCCAGTGTTGCCTGCCTTCGCGGTGCCCGGCGGATGCGCCGCGTCAATGATCAGTCTGCTGTCCTCGCAAACGCGGAGGCAGCATCCTTTGCAACTCCTGCAGTTTAAGTACTGAGTGTCATTATTATCTTTTGTGTGTGTGTGTGTGTGTGTGTGTGTGTGTGTGTGTGTGTGTGTGTGTGTGTGTGTGTGTGTGTGTGTGTGCGTGTGTCAACAGATTCGATAGAGTTACTGTGTTTACCCCTCTTATTTCTCATCATTGTGTTGCTTTTAATTTTGCCCGTAAAAGAGGCTGTTGGAACATCAAAAAAACAACTTTTAGCCTTCTGCCGATCTTCTGCTCTTTTATCCCTCCCAACTGAGTACTGACACATTTGATTAAGACAGATAATTATTATGTAATGTCACCCCACACCCTTCGCTATCATATTATTATTATTATTAAATTTTGAATAGGGCAGTCCCACAGGCCTAGGGCCTTTTTACAGGGTACCCTATTATTGGGCAACGATCCCAAAGTTTGACTTTGCGACTCAGTAGAATAAGAAAACATAAGAGAGGTTCTGCTATACTGTAGAGGCAGACAATTTCGTCGGTCAATAATTTCGTCCAACAATCCAAAGAAAAGGAGTTCGTCCGGTTGAAAGTTTCGTCCATGGATCATAAGAGTGTATAGAAAAGCTGGACAAATCGATATTCGTCCTACATTTAATTTAGTCCAAAAGCTTCTTGGACGAAAAAGACGAAATTAAATTCCAGACGAATATTTCTGCTTGTACAGTATGTGAAACGTAGAGAAATCACGTAGAGAGCAGGTGTCTGGGTTAGAGTCTACGACTTCGCGTGTTTTGGCTCCAGATTTCTACGCGGAGATGGGGTTCTCTACGTTGTGGCACACGCAGAGAAAATGCGTACGGATTTGCTGGGTATATCGATCAACTGCATGCAGAAAACTGCCAAATATGGAAGGGGAAATTCCCAGTACACATTCCACGTGACTTCTCTTGGTGAAACCAAGAGCAGAACAGCATTTCTTTACGTTTAATAGGCCATCATTTTTTATATCTATGTTTTGCGTCGTCCGCACGCATACGTTTTGATCTTTTTCGGAAAAATATAAAAAAATCGAACATGCACGGTGAGTGTACAATCGCACGATCCAGTACGAGTCATCAGTGTGGACTGGTTGCATACGGCGAAGCTGAGATTCAGAAATGGCCTTGATATGAGGCCAGCATTGGTAAATCGTCTGTTCGGCATCTGCGAGCAGTATTCTATGAGCTTACACCAGACCGCATCGATTGCCTCAAGCTGAGAGGATGCGTCGTTCCGGAGCTCTTTGCACCGCTGCTGAAGTCTGAGTACAATAATCCAGCGAAGTATGGGCACCAACGGTTGCCTCCCGGTCTGTCCAAAGTGAATATCATGCTCAAAAACCCAAACTTTGTCCTTCGATGCACGACTTTTCTTTCGAATGTACAGCATGAACGAGCTATTGTGCTATGTACAGTTCTAGCTAAATCTATACACCTCCGATGAGATTTTTTTTATTATTTTGCAACTTTTTATTTTTTCCACCTCTCGCATATGATTCTGGAAGTTGAACTGACGCGAAACATAGATACCGTATTATCTCTAATATACGCACGGTCCTTTATTTTTCAATGTACCTCCGCCCCGTGCTATTATTGGAGACGTTCCTTTATTGGAGACTGTTTTATTATTATTTCAACCTCATTTGTTGCCATGCCAAATTCATGTCAGACACACACATTTCAGGGTTTTTTCGCCGGTACAGATAATGAATTTACACAGTGTGCTTATAAGGGCCTGGTCAGACTGCGGCAACTTTTGGTTGCCTGACGAAAAAAGAACAGCGTCCAGAATTTGAATCGCGATCACACTACACATGTGGGGAGAATGAAAATTCAAAATTCAAACTCGAGCGTCAAGTGGTAATCTCCACGAACGACGTAAAATTCCTTCACCTTGGGATCGCCAACACCTTCAGTGCAATCCTTGCAACCATCCTTATGAGTTTTGTTGTTGTCCGTGGCCAATTAGCTCCTCGATATCGAGATGAAAAAATCAGTGATTATCAGCGTCAATGGCGTATCAGCGTCAAATCCTGTTTGGAGCGGAAAAGTGTGGCCCGTTCTTGCTTTTTTTTTGGAGCGTCAAGTCTCGCTTTTGCCGCTCTGGCGGCAAGTTACTATGGAGATTCGGATTGTAATCCTAGGATTATTTCGATTTTGCCGCAGTCTGACCAGGCCCTAATGGAGACTGAGCACTATATTTTTTGAATGCCGCCCCAAGGTGTTCTATTATTGGAGATGTGCTATTTTTGGAGACTGTGCTTATATTAGAGATAATACGGTATACAAAATGATGGCCTTACGGGAACGCGAAGAAAGTTCGCGGGATTCTTTGCGTCGCGTTCCCAAAACGTAGAGCAGAACCTCCCTATACAAATTAAAAATGACGTTGCTAGACTTAGCGCGCACCTTCACTCACTGCTGGATTTGGTTGTGCTGCGAGCCTATGTCACAGTATGTGTTTAAAAACGTACTGTGGGGTGAAACCCAGCTTCTGATCCCGGCACAAGGGCTCCGGAGGAGCATAATGCGGTAGTTTACTTCCGCCTGAACATAGCGTGGATCATGAAATCAAGGTTGAGGAAGTTCGGAAGGGTTGGCATCTGCATACGGAGCAGAGTCCAGGTTATCCAGGCCTGCGAGATGGACGAGCTGCACTCCCAGTTGTCTAACTCAGCTACCAGGTTACTGCCGCATAACAGGTTTTTCGGGGAAACTCAACCAGATCAGAGTGTAGAATAAAGCCTGCCTTTCCAGCAATGGTTTATTTTGTTCAATACAGTGGTCCCTTTATAATCCGGCACCACTTGTGCTCCGTAAATTCTGCAGGACTCGGGAGGTTACTGGATTAACAAATCTGATGTATGTACTGCTGCAATGTGCATGAAGAGGTCATTTGGCTAATGAAAATAGTGCTGGCTTTTAGAGGGTGCTGGTTTATAAAGTGCTGGATTAAAGAGGGACCACTGTGTAGTGCAGGGTGCCGGATTGTAGCACAGTGTAAGCGACCGAGTGACAAGGCAAACTGGATTTCTCTCACGACTCACAAGTACCGGTATACCGGTAGTTAGCTCTAGAAGTAAGATAGCACGCGGTCATTCAGAAGACTAACGGTAAGGTAGCGGGCACACACGTACTGTGACATATACACACACGTACACACACACACACACACACACACACTTACACACCTTGAAACTGCCACCTAAAGGTGATGCAGTGCCTCAAAGAGGCAAGGAGGGCAGAGTTACTTCTTGCATTTGTGTTGAGCCACATACTGAGGACGTGTGAACTTCCGAGAGCAGGTAGGGCATGGGCTGGTGCGGCGATTGGAGCCAGAGTTGCATGTTCTGCGGTTGCAGTTGTGCCGGCGGTGCCCCGCTTTGCTTCGGAAACAGCGGTCACATGTGTGGCAGTGGTAATGACATTGGCTGCAATCAGGTGGGCGAGGTGCAACAATCTCTGAAACTGGAGCGTCACCAAGGCTGGGAGAGCAACTGTGTACGGCAAGTCCACCTCGGCTAGCAAACCAACGATGGCACGTTTCACACACCACAGCACCACACACACACACACACACTACTATTACTACCACTACGTACAGCTACCCTATCGGGCTACGCCGCTCCCAGAAGCGGGAGACGACAAGAAGAGAGGACAAATACACACACACATATACATGTACATACACACACATAAATGTATATACACACACACACACACGCGCGCACCACAGAACTTAGACTGAAAGCAAGACTGAAACTCAAGAGAAGTAATAGAAGAACTAAACAGGACAAGGCAGAACTGAAGACTCGACTGAACCTGAAGCAAAGACTCGACTGAACTGGGAAACTGAAAGACAGAGGTATAGTTTGCTCCAGCTAGCAAACTATAAATGGCAGCAAAGAACAATGGCAGCTGTTGGGCATCGCTTGTCCCATCGTCTGGCAGAAGTGCTTTAGGTTCGGCCGACCTGCCTCTTGATGTAAGTGACACCTTGTGTGGTGGCCACGAGGTGTCTTGGTGGCACGGGCTACTGCAACATTCCATCACCTTGGCGTTGGGCTGTCTTGCCAATATGCCTGTGTCAATACTCACACGTAAATAAATACAGCCATCCACTTCCAATGCAGCTAATGGGATTTCGGTTGTTGACCACTTGGTGGTGGGTCTGATCTACTCACCTCCCACCGCTTAGGCGCTGCATCTGCGCCTTGATCCTAGAGGGTGGTGGCGTTCCCACAGCGGATGTGGAAAACTCGGCTTGCAGCCGAGTCTCACGCGAACCGTGAAATTTATTTTATTCATTTTTTATCCACATCCAAGATATTAGACGAAGCGCAGTTTTGCTATTGTTCGTCATCGGCGAGGCGTCCTTGTGAATTTAGTTGTCCGGAACATTTTTTTCCAAACAATAATACTTGGGTGTGCATTCCGCAAACTCTCCCTATCTTTCTCTCTCTCTCTCTCTCCCCCCTCCCCCCCCCCCCCCCCCCATACTCCGAGTCTCCATCCGTTACATCCTGGTATGTGTCTTTATAGGGGTGAAAGTTCGCAGTGCAATCCCGAGTTCGAGTACTCTGAATTCCTCCGATCGAATATTCGAGTGTTTTCCATCTCCTAAAAATCGAACATATAAAAAGCCTGAAATTCACATGATGCAAGCCGCGATTACCACGATTGTCGGCCATTTTCTAGAGTTTACTGATTGGTGGGTCATCTGTTTTCCCCCTACTCTGGTACCAAAGTTCACAACACAGTACGCACAGCAATATCTATTGCTTTCTGACCTGAAACTGCTGATCTGATTTCCGCACTAAATATATGTACAGTGCATAAATGAGTACAGTGTACTCTGATTTATTTCGAGTACGATTATTTCCTAAAAAAAACCCAGAGCGAGTGATCGAATATTCGGTATAATTGTTTCACCCCTAATAAACACTATACTAAGTATACAACAACAACAACAACAACAACAACAACAAAAACATAACTCTTATTGGCCACAGGCCATCGTGAGAATAAAAGATTTCAAATAACAGCAGCAGCAGCAACATGCACACCCAGCCACGCACCTCGTGTACTTACAAGTAGTTCTAAGTACACTGCTTACACGTATGATGCACTTATGAGCTGACACCCAGGCTCTACTCCTCACCGTTGTGCTGAAATGGCGACATCTTGCGCCTGTCCCCATCACGCCACCAGTGTTAACTCAGAGTGTATTCCATCATTCTGCAGAACCAGTTTTCCATACTCACCAAGCATGTATTCCGGATTTTCAAACTATTATTTTCCACACTAGGGCACCCCGTAAGGAGACCATAGGTCTGTGGGGACTGCCCTAGAGAAATATGAATAAATACTAAAAAATACTACACCTTCACTAGTTTGAGGGAAAGAGACAAACGGGAAAAGTCTGAAGAAAAAATTGACTGTCACCACCAGGACTCGAACCAGGGACCCTCGCTTACTACACCAATGGTGATAAATAGGGTAGATGTAGAAAGGAAAAGGACATAATTATGGATATGAGTTGAGAGTAACTGTCCACCACTGTAACTAGATACTATAATTAATTAATTATACAGTGAGAAAGTGCAACAACTAGGCACAAAATTGACTGTATATAGTATCTAGTTACAGTGGTGGACAGTTACTCTCAACTCGTATCCATGTGTCCTTTTCCTTTCTACATTTATTATCATTGGCTCAAAAGCGGAGTTTCAAATAGGGTAGATGTCTGTAAATCTGGGTGCAGCTTATACTCCAGCTATACGGTAATTTCAGATTAATCCAGTTCTCTTTTTTTTTTTAAGTTGCTTGCACCAGTTGTCAATTTGTGATCCCTCCCTCAGACCTACATTCGACAATCTACCATATGTCAGCGCCTTTAAAGCCATGGCCTTATATTCGAAACACCGCTGCTTTCCTAGCTATTTTCGATGCAAAATGACGCACCCACTACACCATGCCATAAAAGTCAAAGTCCGCACAGAAATTTCAATACTTGGTCTGTAAGTTTGTTAACTTAGCATAGTACTTATTCCTTCATTTTTGCAAAACTTACTTCAAATGTCATTTCATTTATGAAGCCCATGGCTTTATAACTGAGACTGGCTTTATAATCGAATATACCGCCATGGCTTTAAAGGTGCGGACATACGGTAAGCATCAGCACCGCCTTTTGAAAGTATCAGTCGTGAGCCGTCTCACTTGGGTATATTTACAGCACATACTCAATCTCCACATAGACGTGTAGAAGTCTGGGATCGGTATCTGCCGCCGTCTGCCAAGCTGTGCGCTATACTAGTACCTACCCACGCATCGGACCATATTCCGTGAAATTTTACATCGAGACCAACTCTTTCCTCCCGCTTCATTAGTCTGGATACTGGTGCAAAACGGCCACCCCCTTGACGTCGGCTAAGGCCTGTGGAGAATCTACAAATACAAAACTGAAAATACAAATACAGTCAACTCTACTTGTAACTAAAGCCTAAGTGTTCACAACTGTTCACAACTGTTCACAACTGGCGCGTGTACGCGTGAAACCACGCGTTTGTGCATATTTTTGCTGGCTTTTGGGGCGCCATGCGTACGGAAACGCGCCGAAATGGAAATTCCAACATGTTGGGATTTTCAGCGCGTACCAGCGTACATGCCAGTCACTTTGACTGGCGGGGTCAAAAAATTAGTACTCGAAAGTGTCGCACGTGCTAAATACGACTCGTATTGCTGTTTTTTGTGAAAGCTTGAGCGCGCGTTTGGGCACGCATGAATCGCAAGCGTACCGCGTCCACGCGCCAGTTGGGAACACAGCTTAATTAACTCGCATATAGTGAATTTCGCGATATAGCAGAACATTGTCTATGTCCCTGTTTGAATTCAAACAAAATTGACCCTTTGCAGTGAACAGATTTTGTTGATGATGAACCATAATATTTATCCCGGAAGGCTGCATGTAAAGATAGCATAAGGGGCCATCTGTAATTATCGATCTTTATCAAGAAGAGAAAAAGTTTCGTTATGAAAAATATTGATAGCTGAAACATCAGAACATTATAGCTGTCAAGTCAATATATTTTTCGTTCATGGGGGTGGGGGGGAGGGTCATAACTAAACTTTCTCGTTTTGTGAAAATTATCGATAATACCGGATGTCCCCTAAACCAAGTGCACTAATACAGTCCCGGGTCACATACCAGTCATGATGCGTTAAATATAAAATGCCTCTCTACTCTTCAGAGAAAACCTTCGTCATGAAGAGCCAGTGTTCTGGCGCACATTCCCTGGTGAAAATATAATGTAGAGCAAACACAACATAGTGAATGATAATGGGCAGAAATACGTGCACATGGATGACATGAATCAGAGACGCAAACAGCGGAGACTTTGGGGGAAGTCAAATTGTCCCTCCTTTGGGTTTTCGAGGAGTTTAGTTTTTCTGAAGAAGTGGCTGATTGCCCTCTTCAGAAAACCAAAGTCCCCTCGAAACCGCTCTTCGAGCCTCCACAGCATCATCGAATGGGAGAGGTGGACAGGGGCAACAAACTGAAAGAATGGGGAGAGCCCCTGGGCTTTCAGTCTGTTGCCTCAAAAGAGAAACTATTCAGAAAGATAGACTAAGATAAGGCCGGGCTTATTCCTGTAGAAATCAATGCGAGTACGAGGGCTCCATTCAATTCAGACTTGAAATCAATACAGGTTTCTATACGGGACACGCTTTCACACAAGACAGTACGGCTTGCGTTTATACGTAGGTCATGCATGGATCAAGAGTACATAACCCCCAAGAGTGTGCAACTGCCTGCACAAACTCTATACAGTGCTGGATCATGCCACATGGTTCAAAAGGTTACGCTGGCAAACAGTGCAAAGGGACCACAAGAGAGTTGAGCCCGAAGCTGGGTTGCGTACAACCTTGCATCTATCATGCACAGAGTGCAAATAATGTGTACGGGTTCATCACGTGATGTGAAGTTCTGCTGTCACGTCGCAGACCCCATAGCTGGAGTTGCACACTCTAAGGGCCGGGTTCCACTGCGGCTCCGCAGCTCCGCTGCTCCGCGGCACTTGGCTGCATGCAGCGGAGCAGCGCGGTTCCACTGTCACTCGCCATTCGCGGTACCGCGGTCGTGGTCCACACTTTTTGATGACGTTTCACCTGCCTGCGCGCGCGAAATCAAACAAATCCTCGTGTTCTGGCCTGCGCAACGAATTAAAATTTGAATTTTAAAATTCTGGCGTACAAAACAATGCAAAGTACGGGAAACAGGTCGAGCCGCGACCGCGGCTCGCAGTTTTTGGTCAAGAATCGTAGCAAAAGCTCGCGGTGAGCCGAGGACTCGCTGCTCCAGCTCGAGCCGCGGTCACTATGGTAATGATGACGTTTCAAGCCGCGAAAGACGAGCAGCGGGGCAGCGGAGCCGCAGTGGAACCCGGCCCTTAGGGGTCGTGTACTCTTGCTAGCATGCACAGGGTTCCAAAAAATGTGTACGGGTTCGACACGTGATGTGAAGTTCTGCCGTCGCAGACCCCATAGCTGGAGTTGCACACTCCTGGGGCAAGGCCGTCACGGCTGGGGCGGCTGAGCCCGCCCCACTTTTTCGGCCGTTTTTTTTTTTTTTTTTGGAGCACACTCCATGATCGGAGCTCAGCCCAAACGTGGCAAATAATGAAGAATCCTTGTTCCCGATCGTGGTTTATTGCAGAATCAAAACAGTCTTTCATTGCACACAACACACTGAAATGGCACCAAATGCCTGGAAATGCTTGCAAATTGGCTTCAATATTTGGAATTTTTTCCCGTGGGAAGATAATGAAGAACCCATGCCCCCAAATTGTAGCGTCTTCTTGGTTTGTTGCAGAATCAAAAAGTCTTTCATTGCAGTTACACTGAAATGGCACCAAATGCCCGGAAATGCTTGCAATTGGCTTCAATTTTTGAAAATTTTCGAAAATTATCCCGGGGGACAACCTCCGGACCCCCCCCCCCTTCCACAGCCGCCCCACCTCCAAAGTCGGTGCGACGGGCCTGTGGGGGTTATGTACTCTTGATGGCAAAACAAAGAATACCATAACTGTATCACCACAGGTGCTGAAATAGACTAACCTTCCAATGACATTGAAAACAGACTCGCCTTGACAAGTAATGAAGCACCTTCGCCTTGCACTCACTCAAACTCACTCACCTTGCACATGTGTTGAAGCATACTTACACAGGCATTGGAGCTGAGCCGGTTTGCATCGATGTTGAAGCAGGAAGCAGACATCTTGTACAGGTGTGTATTAAGCAAACTCGCCATGCGCAGGTGTTGAAGGCAAACTCAAACTCACCGTCTTTGAAGCAGACTCACCTTGCACAAGTGTTGAAAGCTAACTCACCTTGCACAGATGTTGAAACAGACTCGCCGTGTACGTGCTTCGAAGCACCCTTGCCTTGCACTCATTCAAACTAACTCACCTTGCACAAACACAGGTTTGACGGGTATGTGACCATTAACTTACCTTCTGCCAATTTCTGCAGGATGCCTAAGGTTAACTTTCCGTCAATGTCCCTAAACAGGCTCTAACTTCCATTTTATTCTAGTGCTAAAACGAACATGGGTCGGCGGAATGAAATGCCCAATCGCATTGAGTTTGAGTTCGAGACTACAACCAATTGTTCCATAAGCATTGAACACTCCACTCCACAACACCGCCTCACTCTCACTCAACCCCCAAAGAGCAAGCTCTGGGACACTTGCGGGTAAACTTACCTTCACAACTAAATACCTGTGTATAGGTGTGTGTGTGTGCGTGCGTGTATCTTCAACGGAGTGGTGTTGTAACGTACCTGATAGCTGTGTTGATGGACTATAAATAGCAGCTATGGGTTCCAACGGGCCGTAACGAGTGAGTTCCAAAAGATTGAAGACCCATACCCACCTTCCACGCACACATGACCTCAAGATGTGGGTGGCAGCAAACTTACCTGTGCTTCAAGCGTCCGGTGAGTCATACTCGCTCATGCACTAGGGAGGTACTCTTGTTGAGAATAATCAAATTTTGAAGACTAAAGCTGTGATGATTTGGTCAGAGCCCGATCTATGTCCAGGGATCTCCTCAGAATCAAGCACTTTTTTTGCACATTGTCACAGTCACAATCATGACTAAAAAGACACAAATGGCATAGTGCAACTCACCATACTCATAAGCATGTGTACATGTGTACATGTGTACAGCAATCTGGTAAAAAAAATCTGTTACATCCAGCCAAACCTGCTTCCGGGGCATGGTTGCTTGGATCTGAATCCGGTTCCGACTGATCGATCACTACTTATCGAGTACATGCTGTGGACCTAGACCTAGACCTGGATCTGACCAAAGAATCACAGTCTTAACACATCCTCTCTGTGTTCACACCCCATCACTGCCACAAGGATGTCGACAAATTTCGATTCTGGCACGGTCGAATCATATTTCACTTACTGTTACAAGCTGTCTGGGAAGTGTCGGTGGCTGTGCCATCGGGTTGGCATGTCACTTCGGATGGACCAGAGAGGTAATATCCCATGTCGCAAGAAAACGTAAGGACGTCAGCAGTGTTGAAGGTGCCCGGTGAAACTTGTCCGTTTGTTGGAGCCATGGGTTGTCCACAAGCTTGATCTCCTGATTCTGTATCTGTGAAAACATAACACAAATCAGACCCAGCAAACTGTCAGTACTGCTGCTGACAGTCCAACAAAAGGCATTAATATCAATTTACCAAATTAAAGGGTGGTTCTCCCATAAATTTGGCAAAGCAACAAATAGCGCACTTCAAGTCAATAGATATATGAACCTACCCGAAACCTCAACTTGGTTTCTGCTTTCTAGTAGAAGAGAAGTATGGGATAATAAATAAAAACGGGGGAAAGAAGATTGTGCGACAAGCTTTTCTGATAGACTGCACCTCCAAAGTACGTGGTTGGTCCGTGAGTAAAAACATCGCCTCTTGTGTAGGCTGTTTAGTTTGTTTAAGCCTGTTTTGAATACAAGCCTGATTTTTAAGATACACTGTCGGCATATAAGCCTGGTTTTAGACTTTTAGTGATGACAAACATAGAAAACCTGCTTTGAATAGAAGCCTAGCCCTGACATCAACTTCAACATGAGTAACTGTTAGGCCCTCTTCAGACTAGGTACAAAACAGCCTATAAGTCACATTTACATAGAAGTTTCCAAGACAACAACAAGAATCTGGCAGAAAGCCTAAAAAGCTGCCCAATCCTTTCAGGCAGGGTGCCAACCCTTGTACAAGGCAACTTTCCTGCATTTATCGTACTTTCACCAGGCAGTTGTACGAACTTTGTACCCGGGTACGACTGTCCGCTGCTTTCACACATCCCAGGCCCCTTGCGCAATTTTGTAGGGTCAAAGGTTGCCTGTATATTGCATGTAAAATGTGTAGTCTGAATGCAGGCATGGAAAAATGTTGCCTTTTAGGTTTTATGTGATTTTGTACTGGATTTTCTATGTACGTAGTCTGATGAGGGCCTAAAGCGGGATTCACAGAAGCTTTTTTGCGATGCGACACGCGATGCGACGCGATCTGCGATGGATGCGTGCGATGCGAACTCGCGAAATACCATTCACAGAAGAAGTCAGCGATGCGACAAAGTTTTGCTGATTTGGGTACGTCACCATGATATTCGCGCGGTTTGACACAACTTGTAAAAATTTCAAGGCAACTCTTGCACCTTTGTACAACTTTGCTGTAGAAAAGGTCAAAATCGTACACCAAATCGCTTGTCGCATCGCATCGCATCGCAAAAGTTGAGCCAAGCTCAACTTCTGCGATGGCCTGCGATGGCCCTGTTGCGGCAGTTGCGTGGGGTCCGCGATGGTTGCGATTTGGGGATTTCCCGGTTTCGCGGCTGTCGCATCGCGTGTCGCATCGCAAAAAAGCTTCTGTGAATCCCGCTTTAGGCCGCAACCACACTACGTAAAAATCACAGTACAAATTTTCATGCATATCTCAGTACAAGTCGGTACGCAACCACACTACACTTTTCGGTCTGCATAGATGACGTTTTCGCGCGACCAGCACGTGACGTTATCGTACCAAAGCGTGTGCCATGCGCTGGAAAAGACCGGGAAATTCAAAAACAATGCTGATACTGATGCTATGTACGATGACCAGGTACAAAAACAAAGTTGTACACAGGAGATGGAGCGCGAAAACGACGAAAACGACAAACGTGGCTTTCTACAGGGGTGCGCCAGTTGCTGAAAACCTACAAAGCGCATTTTGCATTTCGCACGCGTCGGCATGACGATTTCTACTGTAATGCCGTTTGTACGTGATTTTGTACCTAGTGTGGTTGCAGCCTTAGTACGTAGTCTGATGAGGGCCTTCATCAGACTACGTACATAGAAAATCCAGTACAAAATCACATAAAACCTAAAAGGCAACATTTTTCCATGCCTGCATTCAGACTACACATTTTACATGCAATATACAGGCAACCTTTGACCCTACGAAATTGCGCAAGGGGCCTGGGATGTGTGAAAGCAGCGGACAGTCGTACCCGGGTACAAAGTTCGTACAACTGCCTGGTGAAATTACGATAAATGCAGGAAAGTTGCCTTGTTACAAGGGTTGGCACCGTGCCTGAAAGGATTGGGCTGCTTTTTAGGCTTCCCGCCAGATTCTTGTTGTCGTCTTGGAAACTTCTATGTAAATGTGACTTATAGGCTGTTTTGTACCTAGTCTGAAAATTAGGCCCTCTTCAGACTACAGTCCATTCATCGGAAACTGGCCCGCTGGCTTTTGAAAGTCGGATTTGCGCCGAATTGAGGATCAAAAACCCACTTTAAATCTCAAAAATCTGGGTTTGGGATCTGCTTCTCCGTACATTTTGCCATGGCATACCTGTCCTAATTTTGTAAAACCTGGCTGAATTTCTATTTCCCTGTTCTTGGACTTTTCTGGCCTCAAATGTGGCAAGGAGTAATTGCACGGGTCACAGAATGCAGGATGTACTGTTGTTTTCACAATATCTACAACTATGTGAGAGAGACACCAACAAGTTAGGGTGCCAGTTTCCAATGAATGGACTGTAGGTACAAAACAGCCTATAACTTGAGTATAAGTCACATTTACATAGAAGTTTCCAAGACAAAAACAAGAATCTGGCGGGAAGCTTAAAAGGCTGCCCAATCCTTTCAGGCAGGGTGCAAACCCTTGTACAAGGCAATTTTCCTGCATTTATCGTACTTTCACGAATCACCAACCAGTCGTATAAACGTACAAACTTTGTACCCGGGTACGACTGCCGGCTGCTTTCATGAATTCACACATCTCAGGCCCCTTGCGCAATTGCGTAGAGTCAAAGATTGCCTGTATGTTGCATGCAAAATGTGCAGTCTGAATGCAGGCGTGGAAAAATGTTGCCTTTTAGGTTTTATCATTGATGTGATTTTGTACTAGATGTTCTATGTACGTAGTCTGTAGAGGGCCTAGGATTTATTATTTTGATAGGGAAGGCCCTACAGACGTTGCCGTCCTGTTACAGGCTTTAATACGCTACATCACGGTACACTGTCAATACATAAGCCTGGGTTAGTAAATTTAATATGGACCACTTGCCATTTGTACAGATCCACGAAATCCCGTAGAATCCCGTAGACCCGGAAGGGTGTTGAATGTGCAGGACCCTATTGTGTTTTCTGCTATTTCCACTAAGAAATGGGGCCTGAAGGCATTTCATACGAAAACCTTTTTCTGACAAAGATCTAGCTACAGTCCATTCAGAAAAAGATGGACTTCTAGGCCATAAATGGGTCAAACTTTGAGTTTTTTTAGAATTTTTTCTGCAATCCCCTAAGGAATCCTCTTCCAATTATGTTTCTGAAGTCTATTTGTCTAAAAAGCAAGCCATAACAAGAATATGATATCGGCCAGGTTTTGCCCCAAAAGCATTGAATTGGGAAAAACCATCAAAATCCAGGCCGTTTGACCCCACCTGCAACAGTGCATTGTGGGGTTCGAACCTCAGTTCAGGTGCCCTTTTTGGACTCTTTTTCAAAGTTCAAATTTCGCTGCACTGCACTGTGTACAATGAAATCACGACAAATCGCCAAATACGGGAGCTCGCAAGAGCCAGGGCCCATCTTTTTATGAATGGACTGTAGTCATTAGTTCTAACCAAAGTGAAGAAGCTGGAAAAGCGATTGCCGGTCATTGAATTATGACGCGAAAATTGGTCAAATGCGCATGCAACACATTCGACACCCTTCCGGGTCTACGAGATCCTACGGGATTTCGTGGATCTGTACAAATGGCAAGTGGTCCATTGACATACATAGAGTTGCATGCTTCGAATAGAAGCCTGACTCTAATAAAAGCCTAGCACTGCCATCGGCTTCTACAGGAATAAGCTCGGTTTCGTACGCGACATTACGATAATAGTCACAAATGCACAACATGGAGAAACATCAGTTCATTGCAAGCGGGGTTGACTAGAGTGAGGAGTTCAGCAGATCCTCCAAATATGATACAATGCTTCCTTTGCACGAAGATAGGTACGCACTCCACGTGGTTCCTCCGGGTGAGCGTACGTACAACGCAAAAAGGATGATGAAAAGAGAACTTCCTCACGGTACGGTGCAAAGCTTCGAGCACGAGCTAGCTCCAATAATTTTACCACTGTGCCACTCGACAAAGCAGAATCGCAACATCAACCTCACAAAAATGTAATCATAATAATAATTATTAGTAATAACTATCACTCATGTTCTCCAGTATTTCCCCAAGTAATCGAAAACTGTATTCCAGACACAACACTCGACAGATTTAGAAAGAGAAAAGAAAACCAGAGTATTGCCACATTACCTTGGGGTATGGAAGTTTGGGCAAGACATAGCTCCGAATACAAGCTAAGCCGACAGAGGGCAGCCAGAAGCACAAAGGTCGTGGGAAAACTCATTGCGGCGACGTTCCACAGCCAGTGCGGTACGAAGGTAGCAAGAAAGTAGAGTGAAAATAACAGCCCGGAGGTGTTTGATAAGGAAGAATCAGTTTTGTTCCAATGGCCAGCAATGGAAAACGACGAATCAGTTGCCTGTCCTGCAGGCGAATATTGAATAATGCTAACACACCAGTCACGAATGTGCTAGCAGACTAGTTCTTGACTTCCTGTTGTTGACTTGAAAACATGCGAACATCCAGCGCGGTATTGAGCTGGCCTGCATGAGCAAGTGTGACCGAGGAAGGAAAAGTCCAAACTGGACCAAAGCGAGGTGATCTGGTGATGATCATGAAATCTTATGCTACCTGTGGTCAAGGTCATCGTGTAGGTCGAAGAGAATGTGTAGGAGCAAAATCTAAGAGTACGGGTACACTTCCGGAGTAGATCTACGAGCTCGTACTACTACAATTTGTAGTATAAATACTGCATGCGCGCGATCTCGCACTGGCAAAATAATAACAAGAGCAGATCTACTCGTACATATTAAAACCAGGGAGTTTGTATGGTAATGTACGAGGTGATTATGCATTTCTAAGCATTTTTCGTTTCTAAGCAAATGCGTAAAATCAGCAAACCGTCTCGTACATATCCAATGCATGCGGTACAATATTCCAAATATAGCACAGTGAGAGACTTCCCTCGGTCTTCATCTTCCTTTCCCAGCATGTGTTTTGGTCAAGAAGACTAGGTTTGTCTTTATTTTAGAGCAGTTTGTTGCTCTTCGCGATCGCTTCAGTAGCAGAAATAATGTAAAATCGCCCTTTTATGGATCCCGTTTGTGAGGAGCCTGCCGAACCAGGCCCAGAAAGTTCATGTAATAGCAGTAGTAGCGACAGCACTGGATCTGCTAATGGAGAAGAAAGCCATAAAACGACTTCTGATAAAGATATGGCATCAAATATTGAGCCGGATGAACCCAGCACAGATTCAGCTAGCAAGCGAGCAACGCTCGCTGTCAGAGCATTCTATTCTCCTGTAACGAGCTGTGCATTTCGTTCGAAGGCCGCTGCGGCAAATGCATTTGACGTGAGTCGGCAGATGTTCCGACATATAGAGAAGGAACTGGAGGTGTCTGGCGTGTTGTCAAACATCAAGAGTGGGCACCTTCCTCCTCCACCTCTGCCAGATGTTCACGACAATGGTTCAGTGACCACACCATCTGCATCTGGTGGCATAGAGTTTGACATGGCAACAGTGGAGGCTGCCATCAAAGCCAAATGCACACGTCCTGGTGACAATGTCAAGTATGGGACACATGGATTGGTGGGCATGTATCGTGAGGGCGTGAAATGGGCCGTGGAGTCAATGCACACGGGCAATCTGCGGAAGGATGGGCGCAGAGCATCTGAGCTGTTAGCCTTGATGAACATCAAAGTGTCTGACACGACACTTCACCTGAAGTTGAGAGAATATGTGGCTTCGCTGGAACCTGATGTTACCGTCGTGAATGTCCAGACACCATGCAGAACTGGCCAGAGAGCGAAGTTGCCAATGCGATATGAAGTCCAACTTGTGGAGTTCGTACAGAAATTACGTGCTCTGAACCTAAAGGCAGGCAAGTCGCTGATAGTTGGTGCAGCTAACCACCTCATCAAAGGAACTGAGCTAGCTGACTTGTTCAAGGACAAGCAAGTAACCTATGCTTGGTATTACTCGTTCAGGAACCGCTATGGCATTAAGATGAAAAACCAGGTCCGGCTGGAAATGGACCGCAAGAGGTGGACAACAAGTGATCACTTCTGCTCCTGGTATGACGTCGTGATGGATGGTATGATTCAGTGTGGCATTGCTGTGAAGAACGACAGCTTCAAGGACAGTGAGCCATATGATATCATGTTCTATGTCACCGACCCAGATATGGTTTTCGAGTGGGACCAGACGGGCTTTACTTTGGACCAGACAGACGACGGAAAGGGGCCCACAGAGAAGACCATGACCGTGGACAGTGATGATGATGGCACGTGCGTAGTGAACAAGTCCAGTGTCCGATGGACCCTCACAGGTGGCTCATTCATGAATGGTGATGCCTTGCCTGGATGTGCCACACCACCATCCAAGAGTATGCAGCTCAGCCTAATGAAGGATCCCCCAAGATCCAACTTGATCGATCCCGAAACTGGTGACCGTCGACCATGCCAGTTCTACCCGCATCCCTCCGGTGGGTTTTCGTACCAACTTGCGCCACTCTGGTTGAAAGAGGTCGTAGGGCCATGTCTCCCGAAGAAGGAAGGCAAAAAGGCATATGGTCTATGCGACGGCTATGGGGCCCATACAACAATGCCAATGGTGACGGCGGCGGAAGAAGTTGGCACGACCATTCAGTTGCGTGTGCCACACACCAGCCATGTATCACAAGTTGCTGATGTAGCGAATTTCCCTGTGTTCAAGAGGAAGGCTAAACAGATGAAGTCGGATCTGCTCGTACAGAAAGTGCTGAAAGGAGAACCACCAAGGTTGCTGGCAGCAGATATGGTTAAGGTCATCAAGCAGCCATGGGAGGATGCATTCCATCCAGACATCAGCCGCAAAGGATGGAAGGAGATTGGCTTTGATCCCGCAACAAAAGGCTGCAACCGGAAGCTATACTGGGATCTGAAGAAGAGTGAGGAGTCTGCGCAGGAGAAGCTTGATCGGTCAAATGCCTCAGAAGTCGTTCTGGACACCAGCTGTCTACAATTTCAGCAGAATGCTCGCATTGAGTCACATTCCGACCCCTCCGACTCTTCGGATTCAGGGAATTCCGACTCTGATGCCAATGTTGACAGTCTACGTTTGGGTGGAGAGGACTTCAGGTAAGAATGGGGTTAGTTACTGTAGTTGCAGAGTGTATCCAATGAAGTAATGCATGTTGTACGCTACGATCACAACAGTAATCCTATCCTCTTCAAGTTAGAAATTGATTGTCCCAGCCAATGTACATGTATGGTGTGATGTGCTCTATTCTTTCCAACATTTAGCTGTTATGTTGTGTTGGTTTCAGGCTTGGTCCACTGACGTACGGTGCAGGACGCGCAAAACTGGAGGAGAGGCAGAAGAGGAAGGAGGAGCAGGAGACATTGCGCAAGGAACGTGAAGCGACCAAGAAAGCCAAAGAGCAGCAGAAGTGCGAAGATCGTCAGCTGGCTGCCAAGGATGCAGCAAAGCTGTTGTGGAGCCACCATCACCAGGGCCTAGCACACGCACTTGGTAAACTTCAGAAGAAGCACCTTTCTGCCCTTTTGATTCTCACCAAGTGCCCGGTTAAAGGCAATGAAACGCATGGTGTGTTGGCCTCACACCTTGAGAACAAGCTCAAGAGCGATGACCTGGAGAAGCAAGACAAGAATATACGAGAGCTTGTCAACCTCTTCTACGAAATCCCAGTGTCATGTTCCCCAGCGTCAGCGTCAACAACCACGACCATCAGCAGTCTCCCGTCCCCGGCGGCCACCATGTCGCCATCAGCATCCCCTGGTACATCCTTCTGGCCTAGGAGTGTTTCAACTCCACTACCCAGGGCAACGGTGGCTGTTTCACCTCGACCAGCCTTCCTGATGCAGCCTAGACTCCCACGGCCCAGCAATTACAGCGGACCCAGGCTACCAACTGGATATGCTGCTCGGCCGACACCAAGAGGAAACCCACCATCATCCAGTGGATCCAGTTGAGCTGATGACCATGTGTGGCGCAGGTTTGGACACGTTCTCCTGGCGGCCCTTCGGACAATTTCTTCTTCTTTCTTATTTATTCCGGTTCATTGTTCTGTTCATAGTCGACACGCTACTATGATCTTCAAGTAATCATGCTTCTATGGTGTTACCAGACCCGGGCCATGCTCTATTTCAATTGTAATGCACATGTTGTGGTTCTTTAAAACTTTTTGGTTTCAGTGGATGCTGGGAAGCCACTTCTTTAGGGCTCTAATTGCTTGCGGAAGACTTTGTTTTTTTGGCATTAGTACTTGTCACTGTTCTAGCATGTACATGTATGTGTGTAGAATGGAAGAATGCGATGAAATAACACTAAACATAGTCATTTTACACAATGCTTAGAATCTAAAACGTTCATATTCATAGCATCAAATCAACCCAAATGTAATCCATTCCTTGGGGCGTTATGATAGTCATATTCAGTTGAAACTTGGTGAAGATAGAAAGAAAGGGATCATCTTCTGAGTGAGGCCAAAAAATGTATACACATGCGCACTGACACCCCGATATTGTACGATTTTACAATCATGCTTAAAAATGCATAATCACCTCGTACAATAAATGTAGAGCCGAAGGATTTTATTGCCTTCGAGCACCAGTATAAAAACCGAGGTCCCCCGAGGTTTTATAACACTGGGATGAAATTGTTCTGAGGCTACTACATGTACATGATTGTACATTTATTATACACGTACATACATGTAATGTTGACCTTTACTTCACGTTCCCTAAAACTAAAAAGGAGTAGGCTAACACGACGGAAGCAATAGAGAGGTTGTGCATAACGAAAATTCGTAACTACAGTAAATAGTGGATATAACGTGCCCCTTTGATTTTCAATAATTTATCACTATATCCGGTGCATCACTATAGCCGATTTGCATGTACAATGTATGACTGACCCATGGCACATGACTGTGCATGAAATGATGCGTACATGCTGGAAAAAGCATGAAAAGCAGCCGCGTATGTCACTTGTTGTTGTGTGTGTGTGTGTGTGTGTGTGTGTGTGTGTGTGTGTGTGTGTGTGTGTGTGTGTGTGTGTGTGTGTGTGTGTGTGTGTGTGTGTGTGTGTGTGTGTGTGTGTGCCAGCTAGTTCGGTTGGTGGGTACACTTATGCCGGATAGTGTTGGGTCTGTTGCCAACGGGCTCGGCCACTTGAAGGTGTAATGTTGTACCTGCCACCTTTTTTTGGTTCCAGGGTTCATATACTTTCTATTTGAAGTATACATACCTGTTAACCATGGACTGCTTCTGGCTAGATTAACTCTTGTGTAATCAATGGTGCTAGTGAAGCTTATATCAGACCCAATCTGATTTAGCCACCCACACTAGTAGCAAGTATTACCTTCACTGGGGGCAGGGGTGACTGCAGTTGGATCCCTGGACGGATACCCTGATGCCGTCAATCCTTTTTCTGCACCTTGTCCTCACCCACTTACTGAGGTGTGGTGAGCCCATAAGTGGGATCATTTTCAAGTCCACCCAGAGTTTTGGGGATTTCAGGGGGTGTCGGCCGTTGGGCGGTTCAATAGCCAATTGAGTCATCTTTCCAAGATTCCTTTTGAGTCTCTCTCCCCTCTCCCGGGGAGACCCATGTGACCAGTTTTGGCAGTGTGCAACAAGTACAAGTACAAGTGTGTGTGTGTGTGTGTGTGTGTGTGTGTGTGTGTGTGTGTGTGTGTGTGTGTGTGTGTGTGTACGTGTGCCAGCTAGTTCGGTTGGTGGGTACACGTATGCCTGATAGTGTTGGGTCTGTTGCCAACGGGCTCGGCTGCTTGAAGGTGTAATGTTGTACCTGCCACCTTTGTTGGGTCCAGGGTTCATATACTTTCTATTTGAAGTATACATACCTGGCTAGATTAACTCTTGTGTAATCAATGGTGCTAGTGAAGCTTATATCAGATCCACTCTGATTTAGCCACCCACACTAGTACCAAGTATTACCTTCACTGGGGGCAGGGGTTCTGCAGTTGGATCCCAGGACGGATACCCTGATGCCGTCAATCCTTTTTCTGCACCTTGTCCTCACCCACTTACTGAGGTGTGGTGAGCCCATAAGTGGGATCATTTTCAAGTCCACCCAGAGTTTTGGGGATTTCAGGGGTGTCGGCCGTTGGGCGGTTCAATAGCCAATTGAGTCATCTTTCCAAGATTCCTTTTGAGTCTCTCTCCCCTCTCCCGGGGAGACCCACGTGACCAGTTTTGGCAGTGAGCAACAAGTAAGTACAAGTACAAGTGTACGTGTGTGTGTTTGTTTTCTTTCCTTTTCTTTTCAGCTGTCATTTGCCCTGATTATGCCTCATACGTGTTTCACAGCATAGTACGTTTCCGCTCATTTTCTTCTTCAACACACGCTAGCTGTATTACTGTACTTTGTTCTTGCCCGTACGAGACAAGAGGCTTTTCCACTTTCCTGTAAATTATTGCGTACATGTATCTACAGTACAGAGTTTAATTTTTGTTGTTGACTGACGTGACGTAGATCTACATTTTTGTGTCTTGTACCGGGTTGTACAGTACAGTATCTACTAGTACTTTGTGTGTGAGTTTGTGTCGTCTGTTGCAAAAGTAACAGTTTGTACGAGGTGATTTGGCTTTTTTTAACATTTGGCATTTTTTAACAAATGTGTAAAATTTGCTTTTCTTCTGGCTGTTTCTCTGCTCCGGATGGCTGTATCGAAACATGGGTGGTGGCAAATGAGAGCCAGTTTATCGTAGATCAACATTGACCAGAAAATTTGGTGCATATAATTTAATTCTCCCTGCCACGTTGGTATAACTAGTGGTGGGTGCTTTGCCATTTTGTGTAAAATGTGTAAAATGAGCCCCTGAATGGACGAGGAGGGCAGTGAATTGCTTCCGCAGGGCCTTTGGACGACGTCAGGCCGTCTTGCCATCACTAGAGACAGTAATGAAGAACAGTAGGTCGCGGAATACACTCTGTGAGAACGAAAACATCGATGCTATGCTATCTATCCAATTCCACCGTATAACACAGCCACTAGTTACAAATACAAAAACACGGGTTTCGCAGCATACAATGCAGTTCACTCCTCTGTTGATAGATTAATTTCATCCACTAGCAATCCTTGAAGTGATATCTAATTCTATCAACTTCAGAACATTGATGACCGAATATCCCAGTTTGTGATGCCATTTTACAAATTTGTTAAAAAATGACACACCAATTTAATTGAATCCTGAGAATACAATGAAAGTAGGACATGATTCAAGACACTTTCCAAAGTGGAATCATTCCCATTTTTGGACACAACGGGCATGAAGGATAGCACTTCCACTTGCAACAATTCATTTGTGTGGAGCTGATGGATCTCTTTCACGCTCTCTCAGCGATCCTCTGTCACCTGGACAGCGCACGGCTAGTTCTGTCAGTTCTGTCAGATCTGGAAGTCCTGTCAGTGCTCGCTCTGTGACAAAAATTTTCTGCTGAATCCCCGCAGCAGAATTCTGCCACTTCGGTGCACTGTCCAGTTTACAAAATCCCCTTTGTTATTTATTTATTTATTTCTGCACCTCGTGGCATGTCAAGACAGCCAATTGAGTTGAGGAGAGGGTGAGACCAACCACGGAAGAAGAGAAAAAAAGAAAATTAAGAGCACGTACACAAAGTGGGAAGGGATTAGCAACTTACAAAGCAATGGGATGCTCAGCGAGCTATGCAGCGGAAGTGGTGACTGTGACTTTGTTTACTGGGAGATACTGAAGTGCTGTCTGACGAGGGTACGGAATTTGGGCATATCTGGAGCTTGTCTAACACTGGGAGGCAGTTGGAGCCACGTGGAATAGGAGGAAAAGAAAGGGGAATTTACGAATAGGGTAGACCTAGCTAGGGGGAGACGAACGCAGCTTCGGGTGGTGCCACCTGAATTGAACCAATTAAGGGACTGTAAATGAGCAGGGTGCTGGTCAAGGAAAATTGAATGCGCCAGGGTGCACTTGGAAGCATCAAGGTAATGTTGCAGAGTGGTAGTGGATGCAGCAGCATACAAGTCTAGATTTGAGGTATAACGATCAGTACGGAATATGATTCGCAGTATACGGCGATGGAGAACTTCTAATTTACCTATGTGGGTTTTGTTAATGGTGGACCAGGCAGGGAAGCCGTACGTGAAGAGGGGAAGAATGTATGATTTATAAAAATTAATCCGGCAATTTTTGGGCAAATGGGACAAGTGACTTGACATTATGCCGACAGATCGGCATACTTTGGACGACACATGATCAGCATGGTGAGACCAGGAGAGGGCGGAATCTATGACAATGCCAAGGTGTTTATGGTGGGGCGCTACAGAGATAGGGTGACCGGGATCATCGGGAAAGTGGAAGATGGGCACTGGATCTGTGGGAGGGGGAAACAGGAGGAGCTCGGTTTTGGTCACATTTGGCTTAAGGTACCAAGTGCTCATCCAGTGAACAATGTCGTTGATACAGGTCTGAACTTTGGGGTACAGGGTGGCGTGAGATGGGGAGGAAGCAAGGACAGTGGTATCATCTGCAAACAAAGAAATATTGGGAATTGAATAGGGGAGGTCATTAACGTATGTGAGGAAGAGCAGGGGACCTAAAATGGAGCCCTGGGGCACTCCGGATGTCACAGACTCGGGGTCAGATAAGGTTCCATTTACTGTGACGCACTGATTTCGGTCCAAGAGGTAGCTAGTTATCCAGGCGAGTAGGGAGCCGGAGACACCATGGGCACGAAGTTTGGCGATCAGGCCCTTGTGCCACACGGTGTCGAAGGCCTTGGAGAGGTCGAAGAAACAGATGCAGGAGACCTGCCGCTGGTCTTTTAGGGAGCAGAGGTCTTGGATTATGCGGGATAATTGCAGGGATGTGTTGTCCTTACGACGGAAGCCAGATTGTGCGGGGTGAAGAAGAGGGGAGATATGGTCGTACAAGCGGTCGTACACTATTCTCTCTAGCAGTTTGGAGACGCAGGACAGGAGGGAGATTGGTCGGTAATTAGACGGGTTGTTCTTGTCGCCTTTATTTTTGTACACTGGAATGACAGTGGCTAACTTCCATCGTGACGGGAATGTGCCGGAGGAGAGGGAAAGGTTAAAAAGAATGGAGAGTGGGCGGGCAATTGAGTAGCTCAGTTTCCTGAGGATCTCATTGGTGATCCTATCAGCTCCGGGGGATTTGTTCAGAGGCAGTCTTGCAATATACTTGTGAACAGTCGATGAGGTGATGATCAGGGAGTGCAATGTAGTTGCTGGTGGAGGTAGAGAGGAAATAGTGGGAATAGGAGCATCGGGGTCAACCTGTAAGCCAGCACTAACGAAGTGGCGGTTCAATAAGTTACCAATGGATGCCGGAGAGGTGCTTGTTCGACCATTGGGGCCCACCATCTTCGAAGGTATAACCCGGGCGCTGGTAGGATTTCGCAGTTGACGAATGAGCACAGGGAGGGATGGGAGGCGAGGGTTTGTGGGAGATATCGTGGCACGGAGGTTGCGGATGTAGCAGCGATGGCAGGATCTGGAAAGGCATTTTACATAGTTACGTTGGTGTTTGTATTTGTTGAAATTTGTAGGGGATGGGTATTTCCGGTAGATGCTGTAGAGATCGCTCTTGACTTTAATAGCTGCTTTCAG
>NW_027044783.1:2500-42547 GCF_964019385.1 Sycon ciliatum | reverse complement strand
CATATGATTGGGCTAGACTATTTCACATCTACCTATGGCCATCCGTGATCTCGAAACCTAGTGTACTCATCAACTCACATGACCTCCTGGACAACTTGCAGAACATAGAATGGAATGAGAATCTCTGTTTCCTTACACTAGATGTTGTTTCACTCTATACTTCTATTAAACATGTTGACGGTCTCAGAGCTCTTGCTTGGCACCTTAGAGACATGAACATCCCCGGGACACATAGACAAGCCCTCGTTGGCATCATGAGACTCATTCTCACGAATAACTTTTTTCAGTTTGATGACAGAGTTTTTCACCAACTCAATGGGACTGCAATGGGTTCCCCAGCCGCAGTTGTCTATGCCAATATTTTTATGCTGAGAATTGAACACTTCCATCTTACAATCCTTAGAGCTAGTGCACTCATTTTCTCTCGCTACATTGATGACCTTTTTTCTATAGTGGACCAAACCCTAGTCCCTGAGATTATAGAAGAGTCATCGAGGAACTGTCCGATTAGATTTACACATGAGTGTAGCCAGACCAATTGTATCATGTTAGACCTCGCACTGTCTACGCAGAACAATTCAGTATGCTCACGCTTGAACTTTAAATCCACGAACAAGTTCGCATATGTTTCACCCAGAAGCTCTCATCCACAACACACCTGGCGCGCCATTGCAGTAGGCGAGATGACAAGAGCACAACGAGGTGCAACAGATTCCACCTCAGCTCACGGTACGAAGCTGTTCCTAAAACAGCGACTACTAGCACGTGGGTATTCTGCCAGCGTAGTCAATGCAGCCCTTAGATTTAGAAAAAAGCCAGTAGTCCCTAACTCTACTAGGCGCTGCACTCCTCTCGTACTCACATACCATCCTGCTCTAAGGAATATGTCACGTACTCTACGCACACTCTGGACACGCCACAATTTACAATATTTGGGACCCCCACCATTCATTGCATGGCGCAAGTCAAAACCACTGGGAGCATACGCTCAACATAAACATTTGTAAGCACCACAGCCCCAGCCTGCCCGGATGCATAGGGTCTTGCTTTCTACTGCACCTAACCCTAACCCTAACCCTAACCCGAACCCTAACCCCCCGTACGCATTTATCTGGCTGTCTACTACACCATATTTGCCATACCTAATTATAACTTGCAGCCAGTGAGACCCTCTCGGTTGCCAATCATAAATACGGTACGCATCTATACAGACCCCGGGCCTGCTGCATTAGCTATCTATTTGCCATACCTAATTATAACTCGCAGCCAGTGAGACCCTCTCGGTTGCCAATCATAAATACGGTACGCATCTATACAGACCCCGGGCCTGCTGCACAGCTATTGCATTTGAGGAATTTTTTCCAATTCTACAATCTCTAGCAATGCACTGCACCCCCCCCGCCCAGGATGTACGTTATATAAAATACTCTAGCGTGGGGCTTCCCGCCGCTTCTCCTTGTCTAGCAGCATAGGCCCTTGTTTTGTGCCCCTTGCTAAAGTGTCTAATACACGTAGACAATTTTTTGCACACGACTCCTAGAGCTATATAACTAGGTCCTGCTTTCTCATTTCAGTATCCTTCACTTTCTTGCCTGATGAGCTGCCACTTTGGCAGCGAAACAGCTGTAGCAATTTTTTTTGTTTGTGAAGTCTACAACTCTGAAAATATTACTTGCAATACTTACTACCCAAACTTGTGTGGACTGAGGTCGCGGTGCTGTCGTGGAACCTGCTTAGCCCTAACCCTACCACTAGTGCCTGCGCTGTCGTCGATTCGACACAGATCCTGATATACTGGGACACCGTTGGGTTTGTGAGTATCAACCGCATGCTTGTATGCCTTCTTTAGACTCCGCTGGCTAGGTTGCCTTGTCCATAGTAGAAATATGAGTAACAGTAATAGTCCTGAGAACGTCATTATTAATTTTAGTAGTGATGAGGAAGGGGGAGATAGACAGATTACTGTGCCAGTCACTGATGCACGTGTTAGAGCTGATGCACGCACCAATTTAGATGCACACACCACTGGAGATGCACGCACTGAGTTAGATGCACGCACATCAGCCAACACAGACGCACACACAGAGACAGGCACACACACAGTAGGCGCAGACAGCCTGGACGCCGAAGCCGCACATCTGGCACGTCTAGCGCAGTCTGAGTCTACTGTGACACACCAGCATGATGAGCTTGGCGACATTCGTGTCGACCTTGACTACATATGGGGGAAATATGCCCAATTATTCACACCCATTGTAGACACATTTGTCAAACACTGCAAGCTCTACACCAAAGCAGTCAATGCACTATTTGATGCAGAGGTGAGACTTGCGCAATTCAGACCGCCACTCTCATTGGCTCATAAGCCCAAGACCACCGGGGACACGAAGCTAGATGAACAAATAGCGCAGGTTACAGCCAGATGTAACCAGGAAATTTGCATTTTGCTAGCGGAGTCTAGGAGGGTATCATGCATTGAGGCGAAAAAGGCACTGATTGACTGTAAGCACTCACTCCCAGCAGCAGTACGACATGTCGTCCAGACCGAGCTGGTCGTTTCTCCACGCATTGATGTTGATGAACTGGCTGGACGCATTAGGAGCCATGCTGAATGCCTTGCCGACGCACCAACACCACCGCCCGGTGAAAATAGTACTGCCAACAAACCAGTTGTGACACCTGCCCCACCCCAACAGCAGCGACAACAACAGCCGCAGCAGCAGCAACAGCAGCAGCGTAAGACGCCACGCAAGCAACAACATCAGCAGCCAGTAACGCCGAGGCAGCAGCAACAGCAGACGCCGAAGCAGCATCGTCGTCGACCTTCTAATCACGACGTTCAACCCACGTCTGAACAACAGGCAACGACTAGCTCAGCACGCCGTACGCAACGCCGCCGTCCACAGCAGGCCTCAACGCCGCAACCGGTACGACGCTCGGCGCGTAACGCCCCGGCCGATCGCTAGGGGCCTGGGGACCACCGCAACGACCGACCTCCTGACGGTGACAGCCCCCGCAGACGACAACGACGGCGTGGAGGTAACACCACCAACCACAGGCGCCGTCGCCGTAAACGAATCCGTAAACAAAGCTCAGATCTTAAACAATCTCTACGCGAAAACTGTTCTTCACGGGACACCATCACGTGCTTGGACGTAAGTGTACCAGTTGAGCTTATTGA
This sequence comes from Sycon ciliatum, assembly GCF_964019385.1. Classification (NCBI taxonomy): domain Eukaryota; kingdom Metazoa; phylum Porifera; class Calcarea; order Leucosolenida; family Sycettidae; genus Sycon; species Sycon ciliatum. The sequence continues at coordinate 39,366 of NW_027044783.1, read as the reverse complement.
ACTTCTAGGACTAGGACTTAAGTTCGTTCCTAGGCTCAACTCACTACCGAGAATTGATAATGCTGACATTTCAAAGTTCCTCAGAAACATTGCCATTACAGCACATTTCCACGGTAGATCCAGTACACCCGATAGATTCCGTTCCTTGTATAAGCCGTCACACTGGCATCCACCAGTAGCATCTATTTCACCGGATGTTAGAGCTTTTATGAGAGACGTTGAACTAGCTGTTAGAAACTTCAAACCTAAGAAGGTGGCCAGCAACTTGGGTCCTATTGAGACCACCGCGTTACACTTTCTAGCCGATGCTAAACATCTAGTTATTTGTCCGGCTGACAAGGGTAGCACTACTGTAATAATGAGCCGCATTAAGTACGTCTCCCTGTGCCACCAGCATCTCTTTGACAGTAACACCTATCGACTGGTACAGATCTCTACCTTAGATTTAGATGATTTGCAAAGAAAGTTCATCAATGCAGCTAGGCCTATCTTAAGAGTCCTACATCGACGAGCCAGAGCACGGTTGTTGACTCCGTCTAATGATTTACCAAATTTTTATGGCCTACCCAAGTTGCATAAAAATCCATTGAAAATCAGACCAATTGTAGCATCTAGGGGCTCCCCTACATATGATTGGGCTAGACTATTTCACATCTACCTATGGCCATCCGTGATCTCGAAACCTAGTGTACTCATCAACTCACATGACCTCCTGGACAACTTGCAGAACATAGAATGGAATGAGAATCTCTGTTTCCTTACACTAGATGTTGTTTCACTCTATACTTCTATTAAACATGTTGACGGTCTCAGAGCTCTTGCTTGGCACCTTAGAGACATGAACATCCCCGGGACACATAGACAAGCCCTCGTTGGCATCATGAGACTCATTCTCACGAATAACTTTTTTCAGTTTGATGACAGAGTTTTTCACCAACTCAATGGGACTGCAATGGGTTCCCCAGCCGCAGTTGTCTATGCCAATATTTTTATGCTGAGAATTGAACACTTCCATCTTACAATCCTTAGAGCTAGTGCACTCATTTTCTCTCGCTACATTGATGACCTTTTTTCTATAGTGGACCAAACCCTAGTCCCTGAGATTATAGAAGAGTCATCGAGGAACTGTCCGATTAGATTTACACATGAGTGTAGCCAGACCAATTGTATCATGTTAGACCTCGCACTGTCTACGCAGAACAATTCAGTATGCTCACGCTTGAACTTTAAATCCACGAACAAGTTCGCATATGTTTCACCCAGAAGCTCTCATCCACAACACACCTGGCGCGCCATTGCAGTAGGCGAGATGACAAGAGCACAACGAGGTGCAACAGATTCCACCTCAGCTCACGGTACGAAGCTGTTCCTAAAACAGCGACTACTAGCACGTGGGTATTCTGCCAGCGTAGTCAATGCAGCCCTTAGATTTAGAAAAAAGCCAGTAGTCCCTAACTCTACTAGGCGCTGCACTCCTCTCGTACTCACATACCATCCTGCTCTAAGGAATATGTCACGTACTCTACGCACACTCTGGACACGCCACAATTTACAATATTTGGGACCCCCACCATTCATTGCATGGCGCAAGTCAAAACCACTGGGAGCATACGCTCAACATAAACATTTGTAAGCACCACAGCCCCAGCCTGCCCGGATGCATAGGGTCTTGCTTTCTACTGCACCTAACCCTAACCCTAACCCTAACCCGAACCCTAACCCCCCGTACGCATTTATCTGGCTGTCTACTACACCATATTTGCCATACCTAATTATAACTTGCAGCCAGTGAGACCCTCTCGGTTGCCAATCATAAATACGGTACGCATCTATACAGACCCCGGGCCTGCTGCATTAGCTATCTATTTGCCATACCTAATTATAACTCGCAGCCAGTGAGACCCTCTCGGTTGCCAATCATAAATACGGTACGCATCTATACAGACCCCGGGCCTGCTGCACAGCTATTGCATTTGAGGAATTTTTTCCAATTCTACAATCTCTAGCAATGCACTGCACCCCCCCCGCCCAGGATGTACGTTATATAAAATACTCTAGCGTGGGGCTTCCCGCCGCTTCTCCTTGTCTAGCAGCATAGGCCCTTGTTTTGTGCCCCTTGCTAAAGTGTCTAATACACGTAGACAATTTTTTGCACACGACTCCTAGAGCTATATAACTAGGTCCTGCTTTCTCATTTCAGTATCCTTCACTTTCTTGCCTGATGAGCTGCCACTTTGGCAGCGAAACAGCTGTAGCAATTTTTTTTGTTTGTGAAGTCTACAACTCTGAAAATATTACTTGCAATACTTACTACCCAAACTTGTGTGGACTGAGGTCGCGGTGCTGTCGTGGAACCTGCTTAGCCCTAACCCTACCACTAGTGCCTGCGCTGTCGTCGATTCGACACAGATCCTGATATACTGGGACACCGTTGGGTTTGTGAGTATCAACCGCATGCTTGTATGCCTTCTTTAGACTCCGCTGGCTAGGTTGCCTTGTCCATAGTAGAAATATGAGTAACAGTAATAGTCCTGAGAACGTCATTATTAATTTTAGTAGTGATGAGGAAGGGGGAGATAGACAGATTACTGTGCCAGTCACTGATGCACGTGTTAGAGCTGATGCACGCACCAATTTAGATGCACACACCACTGGAGATGCACGCACTGAGTTAGATGCACGCACATCAGCCAACACAGACGCACACACAGAGACAGGCACACACACAGTAGGCGCAGACAGCCTGGACGCCGAAGCCGCACATCTGGCACGTCTAGCGCAGTCTGAGTCTACTGTGACACACCAGCATGATGAGCTTGGCGACATTCGTGTCGACCTTGACTACATATGGGGGAAATATGCCCAATTATTCACACCCATTGTAGACACATTTGTCAAACACTGCAAGCTCTACACCAAAGCAGTCAATGCACTATTTGATGCAGAGGTGAGACTTGCGCAATTCAGACCGCCACTCTCATTGGCTCATAAGCCCAAGACCACCGGGGACACGAAGCTAGATGAACAAATAGCGCAGGTTACAGCCAGATGTAACCAGGAAATTTGCATTTTGCTAGCGGAGTCTAGGAGGGTATCATGCATTGAGGCGAAAAAGGCACTGATTGACTGTAAGCACTCACTCCCAGCAGCAGTACGACATGTCGTCCAGACCGAGCTGGTCGTTTCTCCACGCATTGATGTTGATGAACTGGCTGGACGCATTAGGAGCCATGCTGAATGCCTTGCCGACGCACCAACACCACCGCCCGGTGAAAATAGTACTGCCAACAAACCAGTTGTGACACCTGCCCCACCCCAACAGCAGCGACAACAACAGCCGCAGCAGCAGCAACAGCAGCAGCGTAAGACGCCACGCAAGCAACAACATCAGCAGCCAGTAACGCCGAGGCAGCAGCAACAGCAGACGCCGAAGCAGCATCGTCGTCGACCTTCTAATCACGACGTTCAACCCACGTCTGAACAACAGGCAACGACTAGCTCAGCACGCCGTACGCAACGCCGCCGTCCACAGCAGGCCTCAACGCCGCAACCGGTACGACGCTCGGCGCGTAACGCCCCGGCCGATCGCTAGGGGCCTGGGGACCACCGCAACGACCGACCTCCTGACGGTGACAGCCCCCGCAGACGACAACGACGGCGTGGAGGTAACACCACCAACCACAGGCGCCGTCGCCGTAAACGAATCCGTAAACAAAGCTCAGATCTTAAACAATCTCTACGCGAAAACTGTTCTTCACGGGACACCATCACGTGCTTGGACGTAAGTGTACCAGTTGAGCTTATTGAACTTCTAGGACTAGGACTTAAGTTCGTTCCTAGGCTCAACTCACTACCGAGAATTGATAATGCTGACATTTCAAAGTTCCTCAGAAACATTGCCATTACAGCACATTTCCACGGTAGATCCAGTACACCCGATAGATTCCGTTCCTTGTATAAGCCGTCACACTGGCATCCACCAGTAGCATCTATTTCACCGGATGTTAGAGCTTTTATGAGAGACGTTGAACTAGCTGTTAGAAACTTCAAACCTAAGAAGGTGGCCAGCAACTTGGGTCCTATTGAGACCACCGCGTTACACTTTCTAGCCGATGCTAAACATCTAGTTATTTGTCCGGCTGACAAGGGTAGCACTACTGTAATAATGAGCCGCATTAAGTACGTCTCCCTGTGCCACCAGCATCTCTTTGACAGTAACACCTATCGACTGGTACAGATCTCTACCTTAGATTTAGATGATTTGCAAAGAAAGTTCATCAATGCAGCTAGGCCTATCTTAAGAGTCCTACATCGACGAGCCAGAGCACGGTTGTTGACTCCGTCTAATGATTTACCAAATTTTTATGGCCTACCCAAGTTGCATAAAAATCCATTGAAAATCAGACCAATTGTAGCATCTAGGGGCTCCCCTACATATGATTGGGCTAGACTATTTCACATCTACCTATGGCCATCCGTGATCTCGAAACCTAGTGTACTCATCAACTCACATGACCTCCTGGACAACTTGCAGAACATAGAATGGAATGAGAATCTCTGTTTCCTTACACTAGATGTTGTTTCACTCTATACTTCTATTAAACATGTTGACGGTCTCAGAGCTCTTGCTTGGCACCTTAGAGACATGAACATCCCCGGGACACATAGACAAGCCCTCGTTGGCATCATGAGACTCATTCTCACGAATAACTTTTTTCAGTTTGATGACAGAGTTTTTCACCAACTCAATGGGACTGCAATGGGTTCCCCAGCCGCAGTTGTCTATGCCAATATTTTTATGCTGAGAATTGAACACTTCCATCTTACAATCCTTAGAGCTAGTGCACTCATTTTCTCTCGCTACATTGATGACCTTTTTTCTATAGTGGACCAAACCCTAGTCCCTGAGATTATAGAAGAGTCATCGAGGAACTGTCCGATTAGATTTACACATGAGTGTAGCCAGACCAATTGTATCATGTTAGACCTCGCACTGTCTACGCAGAACAATTCAGTATGCTCACGCTTGAACTTTAAATCCACGAACAAGTTCGCATATGTTTCACCCAGAAGCTCTCATCCACAACACACCTGGCGCGCCATTGCAGTAGGCGAGATGACAAGAGCACAACGAGGTGCAACAGATTCCACCTCAGCTCACGGTACGAAGCTGTTCCTAAAACAGCGACTACTAGCACGTGGGTATTCTGCCAGCGTAGTCAATGCAGCCCTTAGATTTAGAAAAAAGCCAGTAGTCCCTAACTCTACTAGGCGCTGCACTCCTCTCGTACTCACATACCATCCTGCTCTAAGGAATATGTCACGTACTCTACGCACACTCTGGACACGCCACAATTTACAATATTTGGGACCCCCACCATTCATTGCATGGCGCAAGTCAAAACCACTGGGAGCATACGCTCAACATAAACATTTGTAAGCACCACAGCCCCAGCCTGCCCGGATGCATAGGGTCTTGCTTTCTACTGCACCTAACCCTAACCCTAACCCTAACCCGAACCCTAACCCCCCGTACGCATTTATCTGGCTGTCTACTACACCATATTTGCCATACCTAATTATAACTTGCAGCCAGTGAGACCCTCTCGGTTGCCAATCATAAATACGGTACGCATCTATACAGACCCCGGGCCTGCTGCATTAGCTATCTATTTGCCATACCTAATTATAACTCGCAGCCAGTGAGACCCTCTCGGTTGCCAATCATAAATACGGTACGCATCTATACAGACCCCGGGCCTGCTGCACAGCTATTGCATTTGAGGAATTTTTTCCAATTCTACAATCTCTAGCAATGCACTGCACCCCCCCCGCCCAGGATGTACGTTATATAAAATACTCTAGCGTGGGGCTTCCCGCCGCTTCTCCTTGTCTAGCAGCATAGGCCCTTGTTTTGTGCCCCTTGCTAAAGTGTCTAATACACGTAGACAATTTTTTGCACACGACTCCTAGAGCTATATAACTAGGTCCTGCTTTCTCATTTCAGTATCCTTCACTTTCTTGCCTGATGAGCTGCCACTTTGGCAGCGAAACAGCTGTAGCAATTTTTTTTGTTTGTGAAGTCTACAACTCTGAAAATATTACTTGCAATACTTACTACCCAAACTTGTGTGGACTGAGGTCGCGGTGCTGTCGTGGAACCTGCTTAGCCCTAACCCTACCACTAGTGCCTGCGCTGTCGTCGATTCGACACAGATCCTGATATACTGGGACACCGTTGGGTTTGTGAGTATCAACCGCATGCTTGTATGCCTTCTTTAGACTCCGCTGGCTAGGTTGCCTTGTCCATAGTAGAAATATGAGTAACAGTAATAGTCCTGAGAACGTCATTATTAATTTTAGTAGTGATGAGGAAGGGGGAGATAGACAGATTACTGTGCCAGTCACTGATGCACGTGTTAGAGCTGATGCACGCACCAATTTAGATGCACACACCACTGGAGATGCACGCACTGAGTTAGATGCACGCACATCAGCCAACACAGACGCACACACAGAGACAGGCACACACACAGTAGGCGCAGACAGCCTGGACGCCGAAGCCGCACATCTGGCACGTCTAGCGCAGTCTGAGTCTACTGTGACACACCAGCATGATGAGCTTGGCGACATTCGTGTCGACCTTGACTACATATGGGGGAAATATGCCCAATTATTCACACCCATTGTAGACACATTTGTCAAACACTGCAAGCTCTACACCAAAGCAGTCAATGCACTATTTGATGCAGAGGTGAGACTTGCGCAATTCAGACCGCCACTCTCATTGGCTCATAAGCCCAAGACCACCGGGGACACGAAGCTAGATGAACAAATAGCGCAGGTTACAGCCAGATGTAACCAGGAAATTTGCATTTTGCTAGCGGAGTCTAGGAGGGTATCATGCATTGAGGCGAAAAAGGCACTGATTGACTGTAAGCACTCACTCCCAGCAGCAGTACGACATGTCGTCCAGACCGAGCTGGTCGTTTCTCCACGCATTGATGTTGATGAACTGGCTGGACGCATTAGGAGCCATGCTGAATGCCTTGCCGACGCACCAACACCACCGCCCGGTGAAAATAGTACTGCCAACAAACCAGTTGTGACACCTGCCCCACCCCAACAGCAGCGACAACAACAGCCGCAGCAGCAGCAACAGCAGCAGCGTAAGACGCCACGCAAGCAACAACATCAGCAGCCAGTAACGCCGAGGCAGCAGCAACAGCAGACGCCGAAGCAGCATCGTCGTCGACCTTCTAATCACGACGTTCAACCCACGTCTGAACAACAGGCAACGACTAGCTCAGCACGCCGTACGCAACGCCGCCGTCCACAGCAGGCCTCAACGCCGCAACCGGTACGACGCTCGGCGCGTAACGCCCCGGCCGATCGCTAGGGGCCTGGGGACCACCGCAACGACCGACCTCCTGACGGTGACAGCCCCCGCAGACGACAACGACGGCGTGGAGGTAACACCACCAACCACAGGCGCCGTCGCCGTAAACGAATCCGTAAACAAAGCTCAGATCTTAAACAATCTCTACGCGAAAACTGTTCTTCACGGGACACCATCACGTGCTTGGACGTAAGTGTACCAGTTGAGCTTATTGAACTTCTAGGACTAGGACTTAAGTTCGTTCCTAGGCTCAACTCACTACCGAGAATTGATAATGCTGACATTTCAAAGTTCCTCAGAAACATTGCCATTACAGCACATTTCCACGGTAGATCCAGTACACCCGATAGATTCCGTTCCTTGTATAAGCCGTCACACTGGCATCCACCAGTAGCATCTATTTCACCGGATGTTAGAGCTTTTATGAGAGACGTTGAACTAGCTGTTAGAAACTTCAAACCTAAGAAGGTGGCCAGCAACTTGGGTCCTATTGAGACCACCGCGTTACACTTTCTAGCCGATGCTAAACATCTAGTTATTTGTCCGGCTGACAAGGGTAGCACTACTGTAATAATGAGCCGCATTAAGTACGTCTCCCTGTGCCACCAGCATCTCTTTGACAGTAACACCTATCGACTGGTACAGATCTCTACCTTAGATTTAGATGATTTGCAAAGAAAGTTCATCAATGCAGCTAGGCCTATCTTAAGAGTCCTACATCGACGAGCCAGAGCACGGTTGTTGACTCCGTCTAATGATTTACCAAATTTTTATGGCCTACCCAAGTTGCATAAAAATCCATTGAAAATCAGACCAATTGTAGCATCTAGGGGCTCCCCTACATATGATTGGGCTAGACTATTTCACATCTACCTATGGCCATCCGTGATCTCGAAACCTAGTGTACTCATCAACTCACATGACCTCCTGGACAACTTGCAGAACATAGAATGGAATGAGAATCTCTGTTTCCTTACACTAGATGTTGTTTCACTCTATACTTCTATTAAACATGTTGACGGTCTCAGAGCTCTTGCTTGGCACCTTAGAGACATGAACATCCCCGGGACACATAGACAAGCCCTCGTTGGCATCATGAGACTCATTCTCACGAATAACTTTTTTCAGTTTGATGACAGAGTTTTTCACCAACTCAATGGGACTGCAATGGGTTCCCCAGCCGCAGTTGTCTATGCCAATATTTTTATGCTGAGAATTGAACACTTCCATCTTACAATCCTTAGAGCTAGTGCACTCATTTTCTCTCGCTACATTGATGACCTTTTTTCTATAGTGGACCAAACCCTAGTCCCTGAGATTATAGAAGAGTCATCGAGGAACTGTCCGATTAGATTTACACATGAGTGTAGCCAGACCAATTGTATCATGTTAGACCTCGCACTGTCTACGCAGAACAATTCAGTATGCTCACGCTTGAACTTTAAATCCACGAACAAGTTCGCATATGTTTCACCCAGAAGCTCTCATCCACAACACACCTGGCGCGCCATTGCAGTAGGCGAGATGACAAGAGCACAACGAGGTGCAACAGATTCCACCTCAGCTCACGGTACGAAGCTGTTCCTAAAACAGCGACTACTAGCACGTGGGTATTCTGCCAGCGTAGTCAATGCAGCCCTTAGATTTAGAAAAAAGCCAGTAGTCCCTAACTCTACTAGGCGCTGCACTCCTCTCGTACTCACATACCATCCTGCTCTAAGGAATATGTCACGTACTCTACGCACACTCTGGACACGCCACAATTTACAATATTTGGGACCCCCACCATTCATTGCATGGCGCAAGTCAAAACCACTGGGAGCATACGCTCAACATAAACATTTGTAAGCACCACAGCCCCAGCCTGCCCGGATGCATAGGGTCTTGCTTTCTACTGCACCTAACCCTAACCCTAACCCTAACCCGAACCCTAACCCCCCGTACGCATTTATCTGGCTGTCTACTACACCATATTTGCCATACCTAATTATAACTTGCAGCCAGTGAGACCCTCTCGGTTGCCAATCATAAATACGGTACGCATCTATACAGACCCCGGGCCTGCTGCATTAGCTATCTATTTGCCATACCTAATTATAACTCGCAGCCAGTGAGACCCTCTCGGTTGCCAATCATAAATACGGTACGCATCTATACAGACCCCGGGCCTGCTGCACAGCTATTGCATTTGAGGAATTTTTTCCAATTCTACAATCTCTAGCAATGCACTGCACCCCCCCCGCCCAGGATGTACGTTATATAAAATACTCTAGCGTGGGGCTTCCCGCCGCTTCTCCTTGTCTAGCAGCATAGGCCCTTGTTTTGTGCCCCTTGCTAAAGTGTCTAATACACGTAGACAATTTTTTGCACACGACTCCTAGAGCTATATAACTAGGTCCTGCTTTCTCATTTCAGTATCCTTCACTTTCTTGCCTGATGAGCTGCCACTTTGGCAGCGAAACAGCTGTAGCAATTTTTTTTGTTTGTGAAGTCTACAACTCTGAAAATATTACTTGCAATACTTACTACCCAAACTTGTGTGGACTGAGGTCGCGGTGCTGTCGTGGAACCTGCTTAGCCCTAACCCTACCACTAGTGCCTGCGCTGTCGTCGATTCGACACAGATCCTGATATACTGGGACACCGTTGGGTTTGTGAGTATCAACCGCATGCTTGTATGCCTTCTTTAGACTCCGCTGGCTAGGTTGCCTTGTCCATAGTAGAAATATGAGTAACAGTAATAGTCCTGAGAACGTCATTATTAATTTTAGTAGTGATGAGGAAGGGGGAGATAGACAGATTACTGTGCCAGTCACTGATGCACGTGTTAGAGCTGATGCACGCACCAATTTAGATGCACACACCACTGGAGATGCACGCACTGAGTTAGATGCACGCACATCAGCCAACACAGACGCACACACAGAGACAGGCACACACACAGTAGGCGCAGACAGCCTGGACGCCGAAGCCGCACATCTGGCACGTCTAGCGCAGTCTGAGTCTACTGTGACACACCAGCATGATGAGCTTGGCGACATTCGTGTCGACCTTGACTACATATGGGGGAAATATGCCCAATTATTCACACCCATTGTAGACACATTTGTCAAACACTGCAAGCTCTACACCAAAGCAGTCAATGCACTATTTGATGCAGAGGTGAGACTTGCGCAATTCAGACCGCCACTCTCATTGGCTCATAAGCCCAAGACCACCGGGGACACGAAGCTAGATGAACAAATAGCGCAGGTTACAGCCAGATGTAACCAGGAAATTTGCATTTTGCTAGCGGAGTCTAGGAGGGTATCATGCATTGAGGCGAAAAAGGCACTGATTGACTGTAAGCACTCACTCCCAGCAGCAGTACGACATGTCGTCCAGACCGAGCTGGTCGTTTCTCCACGCATTGATGTTGATGAACTGGCTGGACGCATTAGGAGCCATGCTGAATGCCTTGCCGACGCACCAACACCACCGCCCGGTGAAAATAGTACTGCCAACAAACCAGTTGTGACACCTGCCCCACCCCAACAGCAGCGACAACAACAGCCGCAGCAGCAGCAACAGCAGCAGCGTAAGACGCCACGCAAGCAACAACATCAGCAGCCAGTAACGCCGAGGCAGCAGCAACAGCAGACGCCGAAGCAGCATCGTCGTCGACCTTCTAATCACGACGTTCAACCCACGTCTGAACAACAGGCAACGACTAGCTCAGCACGCCGTACGCAACGCCGCCGTCCACAGCAGGCCTCAACGCCGCAACCGGTACGACGCTCGGCGCGTAACGCCCCGGCCGATCGCTAGGGGCCTGGGGACCACCGCAACGACCGACCTCCTGACGGTGACAGCCCCCGCAGACGACAACGACGGCGTGGAGGTAACACCACCAACCACAGGCGCCGTCGCCGTAAACGAATCCGTAAACAAAGCTCAGATCTTAAACAATCTCTACGCGAAAACTGTTCTTCACGGGACACCATCACGTGCTTGGACGTAAGTGTACCAGTTGAGCTTATTGAACTTCTAGGACTAGGACTTAAGTTCGTTCCTAGGCTCAACTCACTACCGAGAATTGATAATGCTGACATTTCAAAGTTCCTCAGAAACATTGCCATTACAGCACATTTCCACGGTAGATCCAGTACACCCGATAGATTCCGTTCCTTGTATAAGCCGTCACACTGGCATCCACCAGTAGCATCTATTTCACCGGATGTTAGAGCTTTTATGAGAGACGTTGAACTAGCTGTTAGAAACTTCAAACCTAAGAAGGTGGCCAGCAACTTGGGTCCTATTGAGACCACCGCGTTACACTTTCTAGCCGATGCTAAACATCTAGTTATTTGTCCGGCTGACAAGGGTAGCACTACTGTAATAATGAGCCGCATTAAGTACGTCTCCCTGTGCCACCAGCATCTCTTTGACAGTAACACCTATCGACTGGTACAGATCTCTACCTTAGATTTAGATGATTTGCAAAGAAAGTTCATCAATGCAGCTAGGCCTATCTTAAGAGTCCTACATCGACGAGCCAGAGCACGGTTGTTGACTCCGTCTAATGATTTACCAAATTTTTATGGCCTACCCAAGTTGCATAAAAATCCATTGAAAATCAGACCAATTGTAGCATCTAGGGGCTCCCCTACATATGATTGGGCTAGACTATTTCACATCTACCTATGGCCATCCGTGATCTCGAAACCTAGTGTACTCATCAACTCACATGACCTCCTGGACAACTTGCAGAACATAGAATGGAATGAGAATCTCTGTTTCCTTACACTAGATGTTGTTTCACTCTATACTTCTATTAAACATGTTGACGGTCTCAGAGCTCTTGCTTGGCACCTTAGAGACATGAACATCCCCGGGACACATAGACAAGCCCTCGTTGGCATCATGAGACTCATTCTCACGAATAACTTTTTTCAGTTTGATGACAGAGTTTTTCACCAACTCAATGGGACTGCAATGGGTTCCCCAGCCGCAGTTGTCTATGCCAATATTTTTATGCTGAGAATTGAACACTTCCATCTTACAATCCTTAGAGCTAGTGCACTCATTTTCTCTCGCTACATTGATGACCTTTTTTCTATAGTGGACCAAACCCTAGTCCCTGAGATTATAGAAGAGTCATCGAGGAACTGTCCGATTAGATTTACACATGAGTGTAGCCAGACCAATTGTATCATGTTAGACCTCGCACTGTCTACGCAGAACAATTCAGTATGCTCACGCTTGAACTTTAAATCCACGAACAAGTTCGCATATGTTTCACCCAGAAGCTCTCATCCACAACACACCTGGCGCGCCATTGCAGTAGGCGAGATGACAAGAGCACAACGAGGTGCAACAGATTCCACCTCAGCTCACGGTACGAAGCTGTTCCTAAAACAGCGACTACTAGCACGTGGGTATTCTGCCAGCGTAGTCAATGCAGCCCTTAGATTTAGAAAAAAGCCAGTAGTCCCTAACTCTACTAGGCGCTGCACTCCTCTCGTACTCACATACCATCCTGCTCTAAGGAATATGTCACGTACTCTACGCACACTCTGGACACGCCACAATTTACAATATTTGGGACCCCCACCATTCATTGCATGGCGCAAGTCAAAACCACTGGGAGCATACGCTCAACATAAACATTTGTAAGCACCACAGCCCCAGCCTGCCCGGATGCATAGGGTCTTGCTTTCTACTGCACCTAACCCTAACCCTAACCCTAACCCGAACCCTAACCCCCCGTACGCATTTATCTGGCTGTCTACTACACCATATTTGCCATACCTAATTATAACTTGCAGCCAGTGAGACCCTCTCGGTTGCCAATCATAAATACGGTACGCATCTATACAGACCCCGGGCCTGCTGCATTAGCTATCTATTTGCCATACCTAATTATAACTCGCAGCCAGTGAGACCCTCTCGGTTGCCAATCATAAATACGGTACGCATCTATACAGACCCCGGGCCTGCTGCACAGCTATTGCATTTGAGGAATTTTTTCCAATTCTACAATCTCTAGCAATGCACTGCACCCCCCCCGCCCAGGATGTACGTTATATAAAATACTCTAGCGTGGGGCTTCCCGCCGCTTCTCCTTGTCTAGCAGCATAGGCCCTTGTTTTGTGCCCCTTGCTAAAGTGTCTAATACACGTAGACAATTTTTTGCACACGACTCCTAGAGCTATATAACTAGGTCCTGCTTTCTCATTTCAGTATCCTTCACTTTCTTGCCTGATGAGCTGCCACTTTGGCAGCGAAACAGCTGTAGCAATTTTTTTTGTTTGTGAAGTCTACAACTCTGAAAATATTACTTGCAATACTTACTACCCAAACTTGTGTGGACTGAGGTCGCGGTGCTGTCGTGGAACCTGCTTAGCCCTAACCCTACCACTAGTGCCTGCGCTGTCGTCGATTCGACACAGATCCTGATATACTGGGACACCGTTGGGTTTGTGAGTATCAACCGCATGCTTGTATGCCTTCTTTAGACTCCGCTGGCTAGGTTGCCTTGTCCATAGTAGAAATATGAGTAACAGTAATAGTCCTGAGAACGTCATTATTAATTTTAGTAGTGATGAGGAAGGGGGAGATAGACAGATTACTGTGCCAGTCACTGATGCACGTGTTAGAGCTGATGCACGCACCAATTTAGATGCACACACCACTGGAGATGCACGCACTGAGTTAGATGCACGCACATCAGCCAACACAGACGCACACACAGAGACAGGCACACACACAGTAGGCGCAGACAGCCTGGACGCCGAAGCCGCACATCTGGCACGTCTAGCGCAGTCTGAGTCTACTGTGACACACCAGCATGATGAGCTTGGCGACATTCGTGTCGACCTTGACTACATATGGGGGAAATATGCCCAATTATTCACACCCATTGTAGACACATTTGTCAAACACTGCAAGCTCTACACCAAAGCAGTCAATGCACTATTTGATGCAGAGGTGAGACTTGCGCAATTCAGACCGCCACTCTCATTGGCTCATAAGCCCAAGACCACCGGGGACACGAAGCTAGATGAACAAATAGCGCAGGTTACAGCCAGATGTAACCAGGAAATTTGCATTTTGCTAGCGGAGTCTAGGAGGGTATCATGCATTGAGGCGAAAAAGGCACTGATTGACTGTAAGCACTCACTCCCAGCAGCAGTACGACATGTCGTCCAGACCGAGCTGGTCGTTTCTCCACGCATTGATGTTGATGAACTGGCTGGACGCATTAGGAGCCATGCTGAATGCCTTGCCGACGCACCAACACCACCGCCCGGTGAAAATAGTACTGCCAACAAACCAGTTGTGACACCTGCCCCACCCCAACAGCAGCGACAACAACAGCCGCAGCAGCAGCAACAGCAGCAGCGTAAGACGCCACGCAAGCAACAACATCAGCAGCCAGTAACGCCGAGGCAGCAGCAACAGCAGACGCCGAAGCAGCATCGTCGTCGACCTTCTAATCACGACGTTCAACCCACGTCTGAACAACAGGCAACGACTAGCTCAGCACGCCGTACGCAACGCCGCCGTCCACAGCAGGCCTCAACGCCGCAACCGGTACGACGCTCGGCGCGTAACGCCCCGGCCGATCGCTAGGGGCCTGGGGACCACCGCAACGACCGACCTCCTGACGGTGACAGCCCCCGCAGACGACAACGACGGCGTGGAGGTAACACCACCAACCACAGGCGCCGTCGCCGTAAACGAATCCGTAAACAAAGCTCAGATCTTAAACAATCTCTACGCGAAAACTGTTCTTCACGGGACACCATCACGTGCTTGGACGTAAGTGTACCAGTTGAGCTTATTGAACTTCTAGGACTAGGACTTAAGTTCGTTCCTAGGCTCAACTCACTACCGAGAATTGATAATGCTGACATTTCAAAGTTCCTCAGAAACATTGCCATTACAGCACATTTCCACGGTAGATCCAGTACACCCGATAGATTCCGTTCCTTGTATAAGCCGTCACACTGGCATCCACCAGTAGCATCTATTTCACCGGATGTTAGAGCTTTTATGAGAGACGTTGAACTAGCTGTTAGAAACTTCAAACCTAAGAAGGTGGCCAGCAACTTGGGTCCTATTGAGACCACCGCGTTACACTTTCTAGCCGATGCTAAACATCTAGTTATTTGTCCGGCTGACAAGGGTAGCACTACTGTAATAATGAGCCGCATTAAGTACGTCTCCCTGTGCCACCAGCATCTCTTTGACAGTAACACCTATCGACTGGTACAGATCTCTACCTTAGATTTAGATGATTTGCAAAGAAAGTTCATCAATGCAGCTAGGCCTATCTTAAGAGTCCTACATCGACGAGCCAGAGCACGGTTGTTGACTCCGTCTAATGATTTACCAAATTTTTATGGCCTACCCAAGTTGCATAAAAATCCATTGAAAATCAGACCAATTGTAGCATCTAGGGGCTCCCCTACATATGATTGGGCTAGACTATTTCACATCTACCTATGGCCATCCGTGATCTCGAAACCTAGTGTACTCATCAACTCACATGACCTCCTGGACAACTTGCAGAACATAGAATGGAATGAGAATCTCTGTTTCCTTACACTAGATGTTGTTTCACTCTATACTTCTATTAAACATGTTGACGGTCTCAGAGCTCTTGCTTGGCACCTTAGAGACATGAACATCCCCGGGACACATAGACAAGCCCTCGTTGGCATCATGAGACTCATTCTCACGAATAACTTTTTTCAGTTTGATGACAGAGTTTTTCACCAACTCAATGGGACTGCAATGGGTTCCCCAGCCGCAGTTGTCTATGCCAATATTTTTATGCTGAGAATTGAACACTTCCATCTTACAATCCTTAGAGCTAGTGCACTCATTTTCTCTCGCTACATTGATGACCTTTTTTCTATAGTGGACCAAACCCTAGTCCCTGAGATTATAGAAGAGTCATCGAGGAACTGTCCGATTAGATTTACACATGAGTGTAGCCAGACCAATTGTATCATGTTAGACCTCGCACTGTCTACGCAGAACAATTCAGTATGCTCACGCTTGAACTTTAAATCCACGAACAAGTTCGCATATGTTTCACCCAGAAGCTCTCATCCACAACACACCTGGCGCGCCATTGCAGTAGGCGAGATGACAAGAGCACAACGAGGTGCAACAGATTCCACCTCAGCTCACGGTACGAAGCTGTTCCTAAAACAGCGACTACTAGCACGTGGGTATTCTGCCAGCGTAGTCAATGCAGCCCTTAGATTTAGAAAAAAGCCAGTAGTCCCTAACTCTACTAGGCGCTGCACTCCTCTCGTACTCACATACCATCCTGCTCTAAGGAATATGTCACGTACTCTACGCACACTCTGGACACGCCACAATTTACAATATTTGGGACCCCCACCATTCATTGCATGGCGCAAGTCAAAACCACTGGGAGCATACGCTCAACATAAACATTTGTAAGCACCACAGCCCCAGCCTGCCCGGATGCATAGGGTCTTGCTTTCTACTGCACCTAACCCTAACCCTAACCCTAACCCGAACCCTAACCCCCCGTACGCATTTATCTGGCTGTCTACTACACCATATTTGCCATACCTAATTATAACTTGCAGCCAGTGAGACCCTCTCGGTTGCCAATCATAAATACGGTACGCATCTATACAGACCCCGGGCCTGCTGCATTAGCTATCTATTTGCCATACCTAATTATAACTCGCAGCCAGTGAGACCCTCTCGGTTGCCAATCATAAATACGGTACGCATCTATACAGACCCCGGGCCTGCTGCACAGCTATTGCATTTGAGGAATTTTTTCCAATTCTACAATCTCTAGCAATGCACTGCACCCCCCCCGCCCAGGATGTACGTTATATAAAATACTCTAGCGTGGGGCTTCCCGCCGCTTCTCCTTGTCTAGCAGCATAGGCCCTTGTTTTGTGCCCCTTGCTAAAGTGTCTAATACACGTAGACAATTTTTTGCACACGACTCCTAGAGCTATATAACTAGGTCCTGCTTTCTCATTTCAGTATCCTTCACTTTCTTGCCTGATGAGCTGCCACTTTGGCAGCGAAACAGCTGTAGCAATTTTTTTTGTTTGTGAAGTCTACAACTCTGAAAATATTACTTGCAATACTTACTACCCAAACTTGTGTGGACTGAGGTCGCGGTGCTGTCGTGGAACCTGCTTAGCCCTAACCCTACCACTAGTGCCTGCGCTGTCGTCGATTCGACACAGATCCTGATATACTGGGACACCGTTGGGTTTGTGAGTATCAACCGCATGCTTGTATGCCTTCTTTAGACTCCGCTGGCTAGGTTGCCTTGTCCATAGTAGAAATATGAGTAACAGTAATAGTCCTGAGAACGTCATTATTAATTTTAGTAGTGATGAGGAAGGGGGAGATAGACAGATTACTGTGCCAGTCACTGATGCACGTGTTAGAGCTGATGCACGCACCAATTTAGATGCACACACCACTGGAGATGCACGCACTGAGTTAGATGCACGCACATCAGCCAACACAGACGCACACACAGAGACAGGCACACACACAGTAGGCGCAGACAGCCTGGACGCCGAAGCCGCACATCTGGCACGTCTAGCGCAGTCTGAGTCTACTGTGACACACCAGCATGATGAGCTTGGCGACATTCGTGTCGACCTTGACTACATATGGGGGAAATATGCCCAATTATTCACACCCATTGTAGACACATTTGTCAAACACTGCAAGCTCTACACCAAAGCAGTCAATGCACTATTTGATGCAGAGGTGAGACTTGCGCAATTCAGACCGCCACTCTCATTGGCTCATAAGCCCAAGACCACCGGGGACACGAAGCTAGATGAACAAATAGCGCAGGTTACAGCCAGATGTAACCAGGAAATTTGCATTTTGCTAGCGGAGTCTAGGAGGGTATCATGCATTGAGGCGAAAAAGGCACTGATTGACTGTAAGCACTCACTCCCAGCAGCAGTACGACATGTCGTCCAGACCGAGCTGGTCGTTTCTCCACGCATTGATGTTGATGAACTGGCTGGACGCATTAGGAGCCATGCTGAATGCCTTGCCGACGCACCAACACCACCGCCCGGTGAAAATAGTACTGCCAACAAACCAGTTGTGACACCTGCCCCACCCCAACAGCAGCGACAACAACAGCCGCAGCAGCAGCAACAGCAGCAGCGTAAGACGCCACGCAAGCAACAACATCAGCAGCCAGTAACGCCGAGGCAGCAGCAACAGCAGACGCCGAAGCAGCATCGTCGTCGACCTTCTAATCACGACGTTCAACCCACGTCTGAACAACAGGCAACGACTAGCTCAGCACGCCGTACGCAACGCCGCCGTCCACAGCAGGCCTCAACGCCGCAACCGGTACGACGCTCGGCGCGTAACGCCCCGGCCGATCGCTAGGGGCCTGGGGACCACCGCAACGACCGACCTCCTGACGGTGACAGCCCCCGCAGACGACAACGACGGCGTGGAGGTAACACCACCAACCACAGGCGCCGTCGCCGTAAACGAATCCGTAAACAAAGCTCAGATCTTAAACAATCTCTACGCGAAAACTGTTCTTCACGGGACACCATCACGTGCTTGGACGTAAGTGTACCAGTTGAGCTTATTGAACTTCTAGGACTAGGACTTAAGTTCGTTCCTAGGCTCAACTCACTACCGAGAATTGATAATGCTGACATTTCAAAGTTCCTCAGAAACATTGCCATTACAGCACATTTCCACGGTAGATCCAGTACACCCGATAGATTCCGTTCCTTGTATAAGCCGTCACACTGGCATCCACCAGTAGCATCTATTTCACCGGATGTTAGAGCTTTTATGAGAGACGTTGAACTAGCTGTTAGAAACTTCAAACCTAAGAAGGTGGCCAGCAACTTGGGTCCTATTGAGACCACCGCGTTACACTTTCTAGCCGATGCTAAACATCTAGTTATTTGTCCGGCTGACAAGGGTAGCACTACTGTAATAATGAGCCGCATTAAGTACGTCTCCCTGTGCCACCAGCATCTCTTTGACAGTAACACCTATCGACTGGTACAGATCTCTACCTTAGATTTAGATGATTTGCAAAGAAAGTTCATCAATGCAGCTAGGCCTATCTTAAGAGTCCTACATCGACGAGCCAGAGCACGGTTGTTGACTCCGTCTAATGATTTACCAAATTTTTATGGCCTACCCAAGTTGCATAAAAATCCATTGAAAATCAGACCAATTGTAGCATCTAGGGGCTCCCCTACATATGATTGGGCTAGACTATTTCACATCTACCTATGGCCATCCGTGATCTCGAAACCTAGTGTACTCATCAACTCACATGACCTCCTGGACAACTTGCAGAACATAGAATGGAATGAGAATCTCTGTTTCCTTACACTAGATGTTGTTTCACTCTATACTTCTATTAAACATGTTGACGGTCTCAGAGCTCTTGCTTGGCACCTTAGAGACATGAACATCCCCGGGACACATAGACAAGCCCTCGTTGGCATCATGAGACTCATTCTCACGAATAACTTTTTTCAGTTTGATGACAGAGTTTTTCACCAACTCAATGGGACTGCAATGGGTTCCCCAGCCGCAGTTGTCTATGCCAATATTTTTATGCTGAGAATTGAACACTTCCATCTTACAATCCTTAGAGCTAGTGCACTCATTTTCTCTCGCTACATTGATGACCTTTTTTCTATAGTGGACCAAACCCTAGTCCCTGAGATTATAGAAGAGTCATCGAGGAACTGTCCGATTAGATTTACACATGAGTGTAGCCAGACCAATTGTATCATGTTAGACCTCGCACTGTCTACGCAGAACAATTCAGTATGCTCACGCTTGAACTTTAAATCCACGAACAAGTTCGCATATGTTTCACCCAGAAGCTCTCATCCACAACACACCTGGCGCGCCATTGCAGTAGGCGAGATGACAAGAGCACAACGAGGTGCAACAGATTCCACCTCAGCTCACGGTACGAAGCTGTTCCTAAAACAGCGACTACTAGCACGTGGGTATTCTGCCAGCGTAGTCAATGCAGCCCTTAGATTTAGAAAAAAGCCAGTAGTCCCTAACTCTACTAGGCGCTGCACTCCTCTCGTACTCACATACCATCCTGCTCTAAGGAATATGTCACGTACTCTACGCACACTCTGGACACGCCACAATTTACAATATTTGGGACCCCCACCATTCATTGCATGGCGCAAGTCAAAACCACTGGGAGCATACGCTCAACATAAACATTTGTAAGCACCACAGCCCCAGCCTGCCCGGATGCATAGGGTCTTGCTTTCTACTGCACCTAACCCTAACCCTAACCCTAACCCGAACCCTAACCCCCCGTACGCATTTATCTGGCTGTCTACTACACCATATTTGCCATACCTAATTATAACTTGCAGCCAGTGAGACCCTCTCGGTTGCCAATCATAAATACGGTACGCATCTATACAGACCCCGGGCCTGCTGCATTAGCTATCTATTTGCCATACCTAATTATAACTCGCAGCCAGTGAGACCCTCTCGGTTGCCAATCATAAATACGGTACGCATCTATACAGACCCCGGGCCTGCTGCACAGCTATTGCATTTGAGGAATTTTTTCCAATTCTACAATCTCTAGCAATGCACTGCACCCCCCCCGCCCAGGATGTACGTTATATAAAATACTCTAGCGTGGGGCTTCCCGCCGCTTCTCCTTGTCTAGCAGCATAGGCCCTTGTTTTGTGCCCCTTGCTAAAGTGTCTAATACACGTAGACAATTTTTTGCACACGACTCCTAGAGCTATATAACTAGGTCCTGCTTTCTCATTTCAGTATCCTTCACTTTCTTGCCTGATGAGCTGCCACTTTGGCAGCGAAACAGCTGTAGCAATTTTTTTTGTTTGTGAAGTCTACAACTCTGAAAATATTACTTGCAATACTTACTACCCAAACTTGTGTGGACTGAGGTCGCGGTGCTGTCGTGGAACCTGCTTAGCCCTAACCCTACCACTAGTGCCTGCGCTGTCGTCGATTCGACACAGATCCTGATATACTGGGACACCGTTGGGTTTGTGAGTATCAACCGCATGCTTGTATGCCTTCTTTAGACTCCGCTGGCTAGGTTGCCTTGTCCATAGTAGAAATATGAGTAACAGTAATAGTCCTGAGAACGTCATTATTAATTTTAGTAGTGATGAGGAAGGGGGAGATAGACAGATTACTGTGCCAGTCACTGATGCACGTGTTAGAGCTGATGCACGCACCAATTTAGATGCACACACCACTGGAGATGCACGCACTGAGTTAGATGCACGCACATCAGCCAACACAGACGCACACACAGAGACAGGCACACACACAGTAGGCGCAGACAGCCTGGACGCCGAAGCCGCACATCTGGCACGTCTAGCGCAGTCTGAGTCTACTGTGACACACCAGCATGATGAGCTTGGCGACATTCGTGTCGACCTTGACTACATATGGGGGAAATATGCCCAATTATTCACACCCATTGTAGACACATTTGTCAAACACTGCAAGCTCTACACCAAAGCAGTCAATGCACTATTTGATGCAGAGGTGAGACTTGCGCAATTCAGACCGCCACTCTCATTGGCTCATAAGCCCAAGACCACCGGGGACACGAAGCTAGATGAACAAATAGCGCAGGTTACAGCCAGATGTAACCAGGAAATTTGCATTTTGCTAGCGGAGTCTAGGAGGGTATCATGCATTGAGGCGAAAAAGGCACTGATTGACTGTAAGCACTCACTCCCAGCAGCAGTACGACATGTCGTCCAGACCGAGCTGGTCGTTTCTCCACGCATTGATGTTGATGAACTGGCTGGACGCATTAGGAGCCATGCTGAATGCCTTGCCGACGCACCAACACCACCGCCCGGTGAAAATAGTACTGCCAACAAACCAGTTGTGACACCTGCCCCACCCCAACAGCAGCGACAACAACAGCCGCAGCAGCAGCAACAGCAGCAGCGTAAGACGCCACGCAAGCAACAACATCAGCAGCCAGTAACGCCGAGGCAGCAGCAACAGCAGACGCCGAAGCAGCATCGTCGTCGACCTTCTAATCACGACGTTCAACCCACGTCTGAACAACAGGCAACGACTAGCTCAGCACGCCGTACGCAACGCCGCCGTCCACAGCAGGCCTCAACGCCGCAACCGGTACGACGCTCGGCGCGTAACGCCCCGGCCGATCGCTAGGGGCCTGGGGACCACCGCAACGACCGACCTCCTGACGGTGACAGCCCCCGCAGACGACAACGACGGCGTGGAGGTAACACCACCAACCACAGGCGCCGTCGCCGTAAACGAATCCGTAAACAAAGCTCAGATCTTAAACAATCTCTACGCGAAAACTGTTCTTCACGGGACACCATCACGTGCTTGGACGTAAGTGTACCAGTTGAGCTTATTGAACTTCTAGGACTAGGACTTAAGTTCGTTCCTAGGCTCAACTCACTACCGAGAATTGATAATGCTGACATTTCAAAGTTCCTCAGAAACATTGCCATTACAGCACATTTCCACGGTAGATCCAGTACACCCGATAGATTCCGTTCCTTGTATAAGCCGTCACACTGGCATCCACCAGTAGCATCTATTTCACCGGATGTTAGAGCTTTTATGAGAGACGTTGAACTAGCTGTTAGAAACTTCAAACCTAAGAAGGTGGCCAGCAACTTGGGTCCTATTGAGACCACCGCGTTACACTTTCTAGCCGATGCTAAACATCTAGTTATTTGTCCGGCTGACAAGGGTAGCACTACTGTAATAATGAGCCGCATTAAGTACGTCTCCCTGTGCCACCAGCATCTCTTTGACAGTAACACCTATCGACTGGTACAGATCTCTACCTTAGATTTAGATGATTTGCAAAGAAAGTTCATCAATGCAGCTAGGCCTATCTTAAGAGTCCTACATCGACGAGCCAGAGCACGGTTGTTGACTCCGTCTAATGATTTACCAAATTTTTATGGCCTACCCAAGTTGCATAAAAATCCATTGAAAATCAGACCAATTGTAGCATCTAGGGGCTCCCCTACATATGATTGGGCTAGACTATTTCACATCTACCTATGGCCATCCGTGATCTCGAAACCTAGTGTACTCATCAACTCACATGACCTCCTGGACAACTTGCAGAACATAGAATGGAATGAGAATCTCTGTTTCCTTACACTAGATGTTGTTTCACTCTATACTTCTATTAAACATGTTGACGGTCTCAGAGCTCTTGCTTGGCACCTTAGAGACATGAACATCCCCGGGACACATAGACAAGCCCTCGTTGGCATCATGAGACTCATTCTCACGAATAACTTTTTTCAGTTTGATGACAGAGTTTTTCACCAACTCAATGGGACTGCAATGGGTTCCCCAGCCGCAGTTGTCTATGCCAATATTTTTATGCTGAGAATTGAACACTTCCATCTTACAATCCTTAGAGCTAGTGCACTCATTTTCTCTCGCTACATTGATGACCTTTTTTCTATAGTGGACCAAACCCTAGTCCCTGAGATTATAGAAGAGTCATCGAGGAACTGTCCGATTAGATTTACACATGAGTGTAGCCAGACCAATTGTATCATGTTAGACCTCGCACTGTCTACGCAGAACAATTCAGTATGCTCACGCTTGAACTTTAAATCCACGAACAAGTTCGCATATGTTTCACCCAGAAGCTCTCATCCACAACACACCTGGCGCGCCATTGCAGTAGGCGAGATGACAAGAGCACAACGAGGTGCAACAGATTCCACCTCAGCTCACGGTACGAAGCTGTTCCTAAAACAGCGACTACTAGCACGTGGGTATTCTGCCAGCGTAGTCAATGCAGCCCTTAGATTTAGAAAAAAGCCAGTAGTCCCTAACTCTACTAGGCGCTGCACTCCTCTCGTACTCACATACCATCCTGCTCTAAGGAATATGTCACGTACTCTACGCACACTCTGGACACGCCACAATTTACAATATTTGGGACCCCCACCATTCATTGCATGGCGCAAGTCAAAACCACTGGGAGCATACGCTCAACATAAACATTTGTAAGCACCACAGCCCCAGCCTGCCCGGATGCATAGGGTCTTGCTTTCTACTGCACCTAACCCTAACCCTAACCCTAACCCGAACCCTAACCCCCCGTACGCATTTATCTGGCTGTCTACTACACCATATTTGCCATACCTAATTATAACTTGCAGCCAGTGAGACCCTCTCGGTTGCCAATCATAAATACGGTACGCATCTATACAGACCCCGGGCCTGCTGCATTAGCTATCTATTTGCCATACCTAATTATAACTCGCAGCCAGTGAGACCCTCTCGGTTGCCAATCATAAATACGGTACGCATCTATACAGACCCCGGGCCTGCTGCACAGCTATTGCATTTGAGGAATTTTTTCCAATTCTACAATCTCTAGCAATGCACTGCACCCCCCCCGCCCAGGATGTACGTTATATAAAATACTCTAGCGTGGGGCTTCCCGCCGCTTCTCCTTGTCTAGCAGCATAGGCCCTTGTTTTGTGCCCCTTGCTAAAGTGTCTAATACACGTAGACAATTTTTTGCACACGACTCCTAGAGCTATATAACTAGGTCCTGCTTTCTCATTTCAGTATCCTTCACTTTCTTGCCTGATGAGCTGCCACTTTGGCAGCGAAACAGCTGTAGCAATTTTTTTTGTTTGTGAAGTCTACAACTCTGAAAATATTACTTGCAATACTTACTACCCAAACTTGTGTGGACTGAGGTCGCGGTGCTGTCGTGGAACCTGCTTAGCCCTAACCCTACCACTAGTGCCTGCGCTGTCGTCGATTCGACACAGATCCTGATATACTGGGACACCGTTGGGTTTGTGAGTATCAACCGCATGCTTGTATGCCTTCTTTAGACTCCGCTGGCTAGGTTGCCTTGTCCATAGTAGAAATATGAGTAACAGTAATAGTCCTGAGAACGTCATTATTAATTTTAGTAGTGATGAGGAAGGGGGAGATAGACAGATTACTGTGCCAGTCACTGATGCACGTGTTAGAGCTGATGCACGCACCAATTTAGATGCACACACCACTGGAGATGCACGCACTGAGTTAGATGCACGCACATCAGCCAACACAGACGCACACACAGAGACAGGCACACACACAGTAGGCGCAGACAGCCTGGACGCCGAAGCCGCACATCTGGCACGTCTAGCGCAGTCTGAGTCTACTGTGACACACCAGCATGATGAGCTTGGCGACATTCGTGTCGACCTTGACTACATATGGGGGAAATATGCCCAATTATTCACACCCATTGTAGACACATTTGTCAAACACTGCAAGCTCTACACCAAAGCAGTCAATGCACTATTTGATGCAGAGGTGAGACTTGCGCAATTCAGACCGCCACTCTCATTGGCTCATAAGCCCAAGACCACCGGGGACACGAAGCTAGATGAACAAATAGCGCAGGTTACAGCCAGATGTAACCAGGAAATTTGCATTTTGCTAGCGGAGTCTAGGAGGGTATCATGCATTGAGGCGAAAAAGGCACTGATTGACTGTAAGCACTCACTCCCAGCAGCAGTACGACATGTCGTCCAGACCGAGCTGGTCGTTTCTCCACGCATTGATGTTGATGAACTGGCTGGACGCATTAGGAGCCATGCTGAATGCCTTGCCGACGCACCAACACCACCGCCCGGTGAAAATAGTACTGCCAACAAACCAGTTGTGACACCTGCCCCACCCCAACAGCAGCGACAACAACAGCCGCAGCAGCAGCAACAGCAGCAGCGTAAGACGCCACGCAAGCAACAACATCAGCAGCCAGTAACGCCGAGGCAGCAGCAACAGCAGACGCCGAAGCAGCATCGTCGTCGACCTTCTAATCACGACGTTCAACCCACGTCTGAACAACAGGCAACGACTAGCTCAGCACGCCGTACGCAACGCCGCCGTCCACAGCAGGCCTCAACGCCGCAACCGGTACGACGCTCGGCGCGTAACGCCCCGGCCGATCGCTAGGGGCCTGGGGACCACCGCAACGACCGACCTCCTGACGGTGACAGCCCCCGCAGACGACAACGACGGCGTGGAGGTAACACCACCAACCACAGGCGCCGTCGCCGTAAACGAATCCGTAAACAAAGCTCAGATCTTAAACAATCTCTACGCGAAAACTGTTCTTCACGGGACACCATCACGTGCTTGGACGTAAGTGTACCAGTTGAGCTTATTGAACTTCTAGGACTAGGACTTAAGTTCGTTCCTAGGCTCAACTCACTACCGAGAATTGATAATGCTGACATTTCAAAGTTCCTCAGAAACATTGCCATTACAGCACATTTCCACGGTAGATCCAGTACACCCGATAGATTCCGTTCCTTGTATAAGCCGTCACACTGGCATCCACCAGTAGCATCTATTTCACCGGATGTTAGAGCTTTTATGAGAGACGTTGAACTAGCTGTTAGAAACTTCAAACCTAAGAAGGTGGCCAGCAACTTGGGTCCTATTGAGACCACCGCGTTACACTTTCTAGCCGATGCTAAACATCTAGTTATTTGTCCGGCTGACAAGGGTAGCACTACTGTAATAATGAGCCGCATTAAGTACGTCTCCCTGTGCCACCAGCATCTCTTTGACAGTAACACCTATCGACTGGTACAGATCTCTACCTTAGATTTAGATGATTTGCAAAGAAAGTTCATCAATGCAGCTAGGCCTATCTTAAGAGTCCTACATCGACGAGCCAGAGCACGGTTGTTGACTCCGTCTAATGATTTACCAAATTTTTATGGCCTACCCAAGTTGCATAAAAATCCATTGAAAATCAGACCAATTGTAGCATCTAGGGGCTCCCCTACATATGATTGGGCTAGACTATTTCACATCTACCTATGGCCATCCGTGATCTCGAAACCTAGTGTACTCATCAACTCACATGACCTCCTGGACAACTTGCAGAACATAGAATGGAATGAGAATCTCTGTTTCCTTACACTAGATGTTGTTTCACTCTATACTTCTATTAAACATGTTGACGGTCTCAGAGCTCTTGCTTGGCACCTTAGAGACATGAACATCCCCGGGACACATAGACAAGCCCTCGTTGGCATCATGAGACTCATTCTCACGAATAACTTTTTTCAGTTTGATGACAGAGTTTTTCACCAACTCAATGGGACTGCAATGGGTTCCCCAGCCGCAGTTGTCTATGCCAATATTTTTATGCTGAGAATTGAACACTTCCATCTTACAATCCTTAGAGCTAGTGCACTCATTTTCTCTCGCTACATTGATGACCTTTTTTCTATAGTGGACCAAACCCTAGTCCCTGAGATTATAGAAGAGTCATCGAGGAACTGTCCGATTAGATTTACACATGAGTGTAGCCAGACCAATTGTATCATGTTAGACCTCGCACTGTCTACGCAGAACAATTCAGTATGCTCACGCTTGAACTTTAAATCCACGAACAAGTTCGCATATGTTTCACCCAGAAGCTCTCATCCACAACACACCTGGCGCGCCATTGCAGTAGGCGAGATGACAAGAGCACAACGAGGTGCAACAGATTCCACCTCAGCTCACGGTACGAAGCTGTTCCTAAAACAGCGACTACTAGCACGTGGGTATTCTGCCAGCGTAGTCAATGCAGCCCTTAGATTTAGAAAAAAGCCAGTAGTCCCTAACTCTACTAGGCGCTGCACTCCTCTCGTACTCACATACCATCCTGCTCTAAGGAATATGTCACGTACTCTACGCACACTCTGGACACGCCACAATTTACAATATTTGGGACCCCCACCATTCATTGCATGGCGCAAGTCAAAACCACTGGGAGCATACGCTCAACATAAACATTTGTAAGCACCACAGCCCCAGCCTGCCCGGATGCATAGGGTCTTGCTTTCTACTGCACCTAACCCTAACCCTAACCCTAACCCGAACCCTAACCCCCCGTACGCATTTATCTGGCTGTCTACTACACCATATTTGCCATACCTAATTATAACTTGCAGCCAGTGAGACCCTCTCGGTTGCCAATCATAAATACGGTACGCATCTATACAGACCCCGGGCCTGCTGCATTAGCTATCTATTTGCCATACCTAATTATAACTCGCAGCCAGTGAGACCCTCTCGGTTGCCAATCATAAATACGGTACGCATCTATACAGACCCCGGGCCTGCTGCACAGCTATTGCATTTGAGGAATTTTTTCCAATTCTACAATCTCTAGCAATGCACTGCACCCCCCCCGCCCAGGATGTACGTTATATAAAATACTCTAGCGTGGGGCTTCCCGCCGCTTCTCCTTGTCTAGCAGCATAGGCCCTTGTTTTGTGCCCCTTGCTAAAGTGTCTAATACACGTAGACAATTTTTTGCACACGACTCCTAGAGCTATATAACTAGGTCCTGCTTTCTCATTTCAGTATCCTTCACTTTCTTGCCTGATGAGCTGCCACTTTGGCAGCGAAACAGCTGTAGCAATTTTTTTTGTTTGTGAAGTCTACAACTCTGAAAATATTACTTGCAATACTTACTACCCAAACTTGTGTGGACTGAGGTCGCGGTGCTGTCGTGGAACCTGCTTAGCCCTAACCCTAACCCTAACCCTAACCCTAACCCTAACCCTAACCCTAACCCTAACCCTAACCCTAACCCTAACCCTAACCCTAACCCTAACCCTAACCCTAACCCTAACCCTAACCCTAACCCTAACCCTAACCCTAACCCTAACCCTAACCCTAACCCTAACCCTAACCCTAACCCTAACCCTAACCCTAACCCTAACCCTAACCCTAACCCTAACCCTAACCCTAACCCTAACCCTAACCCTAACCCTAACCCTAACCCTAACCCTAACCCTAACCCTAACCCTAACCCTAACCCTAACCCTAACCCTAACCCTAACCCTAACCCTAACCCTAACCCTAACCCTAACCCTAACCCTAACCCTAACCCTAACCCTAACCCTAACCCTAACCCTAACCCTAACCCTAACCCTAACCCTAACCCTAACCCTAACCCTAACCCTAACCCTAACCCTAACCCTAACCCTAACCCTAACCCTAACCCTAACCCTAACCCTAACCCTAACCCTAACCCTAACCCTAACCCTAACCCTAACCCTAACCCTAACCCTAACCCTAACCCTAACCCTAACCCTAACCCTAACCCTAACCCTAACCCTAACCCTAACCCTAACCCTAACCCTAACCCTAACCCTAACCCTAACCCTAACCCTAACCCTAACCCTAACCCTAACCCTAACCCTAACCCTAACCCTAACCCTAACCCTAACCCTAACCCTAACCCTAACCCTAACCCTAACCCTAACCCTAACCCTAACCCTAACCCTAACCCTAACCCTAACCCTAACCCTAACCCTAACCCTAACCCTAACCCTAACCCTAACCCTAACCCTAACCCTAACCCTAACCCTAACCCTAACCCTAACCCTAACCCTAACCCTAACCCTAACCCTAACCCTAACCCTAACCCTAACCCTAACCCTAACCCTAACCCTAACCCTAACCCTAACCCTAACCCTAACCCTAACCCTAACCCTAACCCTAACCCTAACCCTAACCCTAACCCTAACCCTAACCCTAACCCTAACCCTAACCCTAACCCTAACCCTAACCCTAACCCTAACCCTAACCCTAACCCTAACCCTAACCCTAACCCTAACCCTAACCCTAACCCTAACCCTAACCCTAACCCTAACCCTAACCCTAACCCTAACCCTAACCCTAACCCTAACCCTAACCCTAACCCTAACCCTAACCCTAACCCTAACCCTAACCCTAACCCTAACCCTAACCCTAACCCTAACCCTAACCCTAACCCTAACCCTAACCCTAACCCTAACCCTAACCCTAACCCTAACCCTAACCCTAACCCTAACCCTAACCCTAACCCTAACCCTAACCCTAACCCTAACCCTAACCCTAACCCTAACCCTAACCCTAACCCTAACCCTAACCCTAACCCTAACCCTAACCCTAACCCTAACCCTAACCCTAACCCTAACCCTAACCCTAACCCTAACCCTAACCCTAACCCTAACCCTAACCCTAACCCTAACCCTAACCCTAACCCTAACCCTAACCCTAACCCTAACCCTAACCCTAACCCTAACCCTAACCCTAACCCTAACCCTAACCCTAACCCTAACCCTAACCCTAACCCTAACCCTAACCCTAACCCTAACCCTAACCCTAACCCTAACCCTAACCCTAACCCTAACCCTAACCCTAACCCTAACCCTAACCCTAACCCTAACCCTAACCCTAACCCTAACCCTAACCCTAACCCTAACCCTAACCCTAACCCTAACCCTAACCCTAACCCTAACCCTAACCCTAACCCTAACCCTAACCCTAACCCTAACCCTAACCCTAACCCTAACCCTAACCCTAACCCTAACCCTAACCCTAACCCTAACCCTAACCCTAACCCTAACCCTAACCCTAACCCTAACCCTAACCCTAACCCTAACCCTAACCCTAACCCTAACCCTAACCCTAACCCTAACCCTAACCCTAACCCTAACCCTAACCCTAACCCTAACCCTAACCCTAACCCTAACCCTAACCCTAACCCTAACCCTAACCCTAACCCTAACCCTAACCCTAACCCTAACCCTAACCCTAACCCTAACCCTAACCCTAACCCTAACCCTAACCCTAACCCTAACCCTAACCCTAACCCTAACCCTAACCCTAACCCTAACCCTAACCCTAACCCTAACCCTAACCCTAACCCTAACCCTAACCCTAACCCTAACCCTAACCCTAACCCTAACCCTAACCCTAACCCTAACCCTAACCCTAACCCTAACCCTAACCCTAACCCTAACCCTAACCCTAACCCTAACCCTAACCCTAACCCTAACCCTAACCCTAACCCTAACCCTAACCCTAACCCTAACCCTAACCCTAACCCTAACCCTAACCCTAACCCTAACCCTAACCCTAACCCTAACCCTAACCCTAACCCTAACCCTAACCCTAACCCTAACCCTAACCCTAACCCTAACCCTAACCCTAACCCTAACCCTAACCCTAACCCTAACCCTAACCCTAACCCTAACCCTAACCCTAACCCTAACCCTAACCCTAACCCTAACCCTAACCCTAACCCTAACCCTAACCCTAACCCTAACCCTAACCCTAACCCTAACCCTAACCCTAACCCTAACCCTAACCCTAACCCTAACCCTAACCCTAACCCTAACCCTAACCCTAACCCTAACCCTAACCCTAACCCTAACCCTAACCCTAACCCTAACCCTAACCCTAACCCTAACCCTAACCCTAACCCTAACCCTAACCCTAACCCTAACCCTAACCCTAACCCTAACCCTAACCCTAACCCTAACCCTAACCCTAACCCTAACCCTAACCCTAACCCTAACCCTAACCCTAACCCTAACCCTAACCCTAACCCTAACCCTAACCCTAACCCTAACCCTAACCCTAACCCTAACCCTAACCCTAACCCTAACCCTAACCCTAACCCTAACCCTAACCCTAACCCTAACCCTAACCCTAACCCTAACCCTAACCCTAACCCTAACCCTAACCCTAACCCTAACCCTAACCCTAACCCTAACCCTAACCCTAACCCTAACCCTAACCCTAACCCTAACCCTAACCCTAACCCTAACCCTAACCCTAACCCTAACCCTAACCCTAACCCTAACCCTAACCCTAACCCTAACCCTAACCCTAACCCTAACCCTAACCCTAACCCTAACCCTAACCCTAACCCTAACCCTAACCCTAACCCTAACCCTAACCCTAACCCTAACCCTAACCCTAACCCTAACCCTAACCCTAACCCTAACCCTAACCCTAACCCTAACCCTAACCCTAACCCTAACCCTAACCCTAACCCTAACCCTAACCCTAACCCTAACCCTAACCCTAACCCTAACCCTAACCCTAACCCTAACCCTAACCCTAACCCTAACCCTAACCCTAACCCTAACCCTAACCCTAACCCTAACCCTAACCCTAACCCTAACCCTAACCCTAACCCTAACCCTAACCCTAACCCTAACCCTAACCCTAACCCTAACCCTAACCCTAACCCTAACCCTAACCCTAACCCTAACCCTAACCCTAACCCTAACCCTAACCCTAACCCTAACCCTAACCCTAACCCTAACCCTAACCCTAACCCTAACCCTAACCCTAACCCTAACCCTAACCCTAACCCTAACCCTAACCCTAACCCTAACCCTAACCCTAACCCTAACCCTAACCCTAACCCTAACCCTAACCCTAACCCTAACCCTAACCCTAACCCTAACCCTAACCCTAACCCTAACCCTAACCCTAACCCTAACCCTAACCCTAACCCTAACCCTAACCCTAACCCTAACCCTAACCCTAACCCTAACCCTAACCCTAACCCTAACCCTAACCCTAACCCTAACCCTAACCCTAACCCTAACCCTAACCCTAACCCTAACCCTAACCCTAACCCTAACCCTAACCCTAACCCTAACCCTAACCCTAACCCTAACCCTAACCCTAACCCTAACCCTAACCCTAACCCTAACCCTAACCCTAACCCTAACCCTAACCCTAACCCTAACCCTAACCCTAACCCTAACCCTAACCCTAACCCTAACCCTAACCCTAACCCTAACCCTAACCCTAACCCTAACCCTAACCCTAACCCTAACCCTAACCCTAACCCTAACCCTAACCCTAACCCTAACCCTAACCCTAACCCTAACCCTAACCCTAACCCTAACCCTAACCCTAACCCTAACCCTAACCCTAACCCTAACCCTAACCCTAACCCTAACCCTAACCCTAACCCTAACCCTAACCCTAACCCTAACCCTAACCCTAACCCTAACCCTAACCCTAACCCTAACCCTAACCCTAACCCTAACCCTAACCCTAACCCTAACCCTAACCCTAACCCTAACCCTAACCCTAACCCTAACCCTAACCCTAACCCTAACCCTAACCCTAACCCTAACCCTAACCCTAACCCTAACCCTAACCCTAACCCTAACCCTAACCCTAACCCTAACCCTAACCCTAACCCTAACCCTAACCCTAACCCTAACCCTAACCCTAACCCTAACCCTAACCCTAACCCTAACCCTAACCCTAACCCTAACCCTAACCCTAACCCTAACCCTAACCCTAACCCTAACCCTAACCCTAACCCTAACCCTAACCCTAACCCTAACCCTAACCCTAACCCTAACCCTAACCCTAACCCTAACCCTAACCCTAACCCTAACCCTAACCCTAACCCTAACCCTAACCCTAACCCTAACCCTAACCCTAACCCTAACCCTAACCCTAACCCTAACCCTAACCCTAACCCTAACCCTAACCCTAACCCTAACCCTAACCCTAACCCTAACCCTAACCCTAACCCTAACCCTAACCCTAACCCTAACCCTAACCCTAACCCTAACCCTAACCCTAACCCTAACCCTAACCCTAACCCTAACCCTAACCCTAACCCTAACCCTAACCCTAACCCTAACCCTAACCCTAACCCTAACCCTAACCCTAACCCTAACCCTAACCCTAACCCTAACCCTAACCCTAACCCTAACCCTAACCCTAACCCTAACCCTAACCCTAACCCTAACCCTAACCCTAACCCTAACCCTAACCCTAACCCTAACCCTAACCCTAACCCTAACCCTAACCCTAACCCTAACCCTAACCCTAACCCTAACCCTAACCCTAACCCTAACCCTAACCCTAACCCTAACCCTAACCCTAACCCTAACCCTAACCCTAACCCTAACCCTAACCCTAACCCTAACCCTAACCCTAACCCTAACCCTAACCCTAACCCTAACCCTAACCCTAACCCTAACCCTAACCCTAACCCTAACCCTAACCCTAACCCTAACCCTAACCCTAACCCTAACCCTAACCCTAACCCTAACCCTAACCCTAACCCTAACCCTAACCCTAACCCTAACCCTAACCCTAACCCTAACCCTAACCCTAACCCTAACCCTAACCCTAACCCTAACCCTAACCCTAACCCTAACCCTAACCCTAACCCTAACCCTAACCCTAACCCTAACCCTAACCCTAACCCTAACCCTAACCCTAACCCTAACCCTAACCCTAACCCTAACCCTAACCCTAACCCTAACCCTAACCCTAACCCTAACCCTAACCCTAACCCTAACCCTAACCCTAACCCTAACCCTAACCCTAACCCTAACCCTAACCCTAACCCTAACCCTAACCCTAACCCTAACCCTAACCCTAACCCTAACCCTAACCCTAACCCTAACCCTAACCCTAACCCTAACCCTAACCCTAACCCTAACCCTAACCCTAACCCTAACCCTAACCCTAACCCTAACCCTAACCCTAACCCTAACCCTAACCCTAACCCTAACCCTAACCCTAACCCTAACCCTAACCCTAACCCTAACCCTAACCCTAACCCTAACCCTAACCCTAACCCTAACCCTAACCCTAACCCTAACCCTAACCCTAACCCTAACCCTAACCCTAACCCTAACCCTAACCCTAACCCTAACCCTAACCCTAACCCTAACCCTAACCCTAACCCTAACCCTAACCCTAACCCTAACCCTAACCCTAACCCTAACCCTAACCCTAACCCTAACCCTAACCCTAACCCTAACCCTAACCCTAACCCTAACCCTAACCCTAACCCTAACCCTAACCCTAACCCTAACCCTAACCCTAACCCTAACCCTAACCCTAACCCTAACCCTAACCCTAACCCTAACCCTAACCCTAACCCTAACCCTAACCCTAACCCTAACCCTAACCCTAACCCTAACCCTAACCCTAACCCTAACCCTAACCCTAACCCTAACCCTAACCCTAACCCTAACCCTAACCCTAACCCTAACCCTAACCCTAACCCTAACCCTAACCCTAACCCTAACCCTAACCCTAACCCTAACCCTAACCCTAACCCTAACCCTAACCCTAACCCTAACCCTAACCCTAACCCTAACCCTAACCCTAACCCTAACCCTAACCCTAACCCTAACCCTAACCCTAACCCTAACCCTAACCCTAACCCTAACCCTAACCCTAACCCTAACCCTAACCCTAACCCTAACCCTAACCCTAACCCTAACCCTAACCCTAACCCTAACCCTAACCCTAACCCTAACCCTAACCCTAACCCTAACCCTAACCCTAACCCTAACCCTAACCCTAACCCTAACCCTAACCCTAACCCTAACCCTAACCCTAACCCTAACCCTAACCCTAACCCTAACCCTAACCCTAACCCTAACCCTAACCCTAACCCTAACCCTAACCCTAACCCTAACCCTAACCCTAACCCTAACCCTAACCCTAACCCTAACCCTAACCCTAACCCTAACCCTAACCCTAACCCTAACCCTAACCCTAACCCTAACCCTAACCCTAACCCTAACCCTAACCCTAACCCTAACCCTAACCCTAACCCTAACCCTAACCCTAACCCTAACCCTAACCCTAACCCCTCCAACGCATTACCGCAAAAGTCGCAACTCCAACGCATTACCGCAAAAGTCGCAACTCCAACGCATTACCGCAAAAGTCGCAACTTCTAAGTTCATAATCTAATAATATAAAGTAATGAAAAAAATTATAATAAAAAAATAATTATCAAAAAAAATAATTATCAAAAAAAAATAATTATAAAAAAAAATATATATATATATATATATATACTCAATATATATATAATATAATCTCATAATATCAATAAATGAAAAAAAAAAAAAAAAAAAAAAAAGAGTTAAACAAATATCGATATTGAAAAAAATTTTAAGATAATAAAAACCAGCGATATCGAAAAAAATTTTAAGATACTAAAAACCAGCGCTAACCCTAACCCTAACCCTAACCCTAACCCTAACCCTAACCCTAACCCTAACCCTAACCCTAACCCTAACCCTAACCCTAACCCTAACCCTAACCCTAACCCTAACCCTAACCCTAACCCTAACCCTAACCCTAACCCTAACCCTAACCCTAACCCTAACCCTAACCCTAACCCTAACCCTAACCCTAACCCTAACCCTAACCCTAACCCTAACCCTAACCCTAACCCTAACCCTAACCCTAACCCTAACCCTAACCCTAACCCTAACCCTAACCCTAACCCTAACCCTAACCCTAACCCTAACCCTAACCCTAACCCTAACCCTAACCCTAACCCTAACCCTAACCCTAACCCTAACCCTAACCCTAACCCTAACCCTAACCCTAACCCTAACCCTAACCCTAACCCTAACCCTAACCCTAACCCTAACCCTAACCCTAACCCTAACCCTAACCCTAACCCTAACCCTAACCCTAACCCTAACCCTAACCCTAACCCTAACCCTAACCCTAACCCTAACCCTAACCCTAACCCTAACCCTAACCCTAACCCTAACCCTAACCCTAACCCTAACCCTAA